>NC_029786.2:81762216-81786549 GCF_000816755.2 Arachis ipaensis | reverse complement strand
CCCATTCAACATTCAACAAGTCGGGATCTTAATGGTTCAAGAGTTCTATGCCAATGCATGGATCACCAAGAACCATGATCAAAGTGTGACCCAAAGAATTTGATCAAAGGTTGGACCAAGTCCTCATAGACATTTGTGAAGAGGGCGCTCAATGGAAGAGAGATTCAAGAGGGAAGCTGGTTCAACTAAGAAGGCATGACCTCAAGCCCGTGGCTAGGGGATGGTTGGAATTCATCCAACGCTCAATCATTCCCACTAGCAACCGGTCTGAAGTTACTATAGACTGGGTTATCATGATCCATAGCATCATGATTGGAGAGGAAGTAGAAGTTCATGAGGTTATATCCCTAGAACTCTACAAGGTGGCGGACAAGTCCTCTACTTTGGCAAGGTTAGCCTTCTCTCATCTCATTTGTCACCTCTGCAATTTAGCTGGAATTGACATAGAGGAAGACATCCTCATTGATGAGGACAAGCCCATCACTAAGAAAAGGATGGAGCAAACAAGACATCCCACTCATGGACAAGAGCATGAGGAAATTCCTCATCATGAAGTCCCTGAGATGCCTCAAGGGATGCATTTTCCTCCACAAAACTATTGGGAGAAAATCAACACCTCCCTAGGAGAATTAAGTTCCAACATAGGAAAACTAAGGGTGGATCACCAAGAGCATTCCATCCTCCTCCATGAAATTAGAGAAGACTAAAGAGTCATGAGGAAGGAGCAACAAAGGCAAGGAAGAGACATTGAGGAGCTAAAGCACTCCATAAGATCTTCAAGAGGAAGAACTAGCCGCCATCACTAAGGTGGACCCGTTCTTTAATTTCCTTGTTCTTTATTTTCTGTTTTTCGAAAAATTATGCTTTATGTTTTATTTATATTTGTGTCTTTATTACATGATCATTAGAGTCTTAGTGTCTATGCCTTAAAGTTATGAATTTCCTATGAATCCATCACCTTTCTTAAATGAAAAATGTTTTCTGAAAAAGAAAAAGAAGTACATGAATTTTGAATTTTAAAATAGTTTAATTATTTTGAAGTGGTGGCAATACTTTTTGTTTTATGAATGAATGCTTGAACAGTGCATATTTTTGAATTTGTTGTTTATGAATGTTAAAATTGTTGGCTCTTGAAAGAATAATGAAAAAGGAGAAATGTTATTGATAATCTGAAAAATCATAAAAATGATTCTTGAAGCAAGAAAAAGCAGTGAAAAGCTTGCAAAAAGAAAAAGGGACGAAAAATAAAAGAAAAAGAAAGAAAAAGAAAAAGCAAGCAGAAAAAGCCAATAGCCCTTTAAATCAAAAGGCAAGGGTAAAATAAAAAAGATCCAAGGCTTTGAGCATCAGTGAATAGGAGGGCCCACAGGAATAAAATCCTGGCCTAAGCGGCTAAACCAAGCTGTCCCTAACCATGTGCTTGTGGCGTGAAGGTGTCAAGTGAAAAGCTTGAGACTGAGCGGTTAAAGTCGTGGTCCAAAGCAAAAAGATTGTGCTTAAGAGCTCTAGACACCTCTAATTGGGGACACTAGCAAAGCTGAGTCACAATCTGAAAGGGTTCACCCAGTTATGTGTCTGTGGCATTTATGTATCCGGTGGTAATACTGGAAAACAAAATGCTTAGGGTCACGGCCAAGACTCATAAAGTAGCTGTGTTCAAGAATCAACATACTAAACTAGGAGAATCAATAACACTATCTGAATTCTGAGTACCTATAGATGCCGATCATTCTGAACTTCAAAGGATAAAGTGAGATGCCAAAACTGTTCAGAAGCAAAAAGCTAAAAGCCCCGCTCATCTAATTAAGACTGATGTTCATAGATGTTTTTGGAATTCATTGTATATTCTCTTTTTTTATCCTACTTTGTTTTTAGTTGCTTGGGGACAAGCAACAATTTAAGTTTGGTATTGTGATGAGCGGATAATTTATACGCTTTTTGGCATTGTTTTTAAGTAGTTTTTAGTATGTTTTAGTTAATTTTTATTATATTTTTATTAGTTTTTATTCAAAAATTACATTTCTGGAATTTACTATGAGTTTGTGTGTTTTTCTGTGATTTCAGGTATTTTCTGGCTGAAATTGAGAGACTTGAGCAAAAATCTGATTCAGAAGCTGAAAAAGGACTGCAAACGCTGTTGAATTCTGACCTCCATGCACTCAAAGTGGATTTTCTGGAGCTACAGAAGCCCAATTGGCGCGCTCTTAATTGCATTTGAAAGTAGACATCCTGGGCTTTCCAGCAATATATAATAGTTCATACTTTTCTCAAGATTTGATGGCCCAAACCGGCGTTCCAAGTCAGCATAAAAATTCTAGCGTCAAAACGCCAGAACTGGCATAAAAGCTGGAGTTAAACGCCCAAACTGGCTCCAAAGCTAGCGTTTAACTCCAAGAAAAGTCTCTACACATGAAAGCTTCAATGCTCAGTCTAAGCACACACCAAGTGGGCCCAGAAGTGGATTTCTACATCATTTACTCATTTCTGTAAACCCTAGGTTACTAGTTCTCTATAAATAGGACCTTTTGCTATTGTATTTTCATCTTCGGACACACTTTTTAATCTTTGAACTTGTATGTTCACGCTTTGGGAGGCTGGCCTCACGGCCATGCCTACCTTTTGTTCTTGTGTATTTTCAACAGTGGAGTTTCTATACACCATAGATTAAGGTGTGGAGCTCTGCTGTTCCTCATGAATTAATGCAAAGTACTATTGTTTTTCTATTCAACTCAAGCCTATTTCTTCTCCAAGATATCCATTCATTCTTCAACATGATGAATGTGATGATCCATGACACTCATCACCATTCTCACCTATGAATGCGTGCCTGACAACCACTTCCGTTCTACAAGCAAACAAGCTTGAATGTGTATCTCTTGGGTTTCTAATCTAAGATTAAAACCTTCGTGGTATAGGCTAGAATCAATTGGCGGCCATTCCTGAGATCTAAAAAGTCTAAACCTTATCTGTGGTATTTCGAGTAGGATCTGGGAAGGAATGATTGTGACGAGCTTCAAAATCGCGAGTGTTGGGCGTAGTAACAGACGCAAAAGGATCAATGGATCCTATTCCAACATGATCGAGAACCAACAGCTGATTAGTCGTACGGTGACAGCGCATTTGGACCATTTTCACTGAGAGGATGGGAGGTAGCCATTGACAACGGTGAAATCCAACATACAACTTGCCATGGAAAGGAGTATGATTGATTGGAAGAAGGCAATAGGAAAGCAGAGGTTCAGAAGGAACAAAGCATCTTCATACGCTTATCTGAAATTCTCACCAATGAATTACATAAGTATCTCTATCTTATTTTATATTTTAATTCTTAAACTTCATAACCATTTGAATCTGCCTGACTGAGATTTACAAGATGACCATAGCTTGCTTCAAGCCGACAATCTCCGTGGGATCGACCCTTACTCACGTAAGGTTTATTACTTGGACGACCCAGTGCACTTGCTGGTTAGTTGTGCAGAGTTGTGACAAAGAGTTGAGATTACAATTGTGCGTACCAAGTTGTTGGTGCCATTGATAATCACAATTTCGTGCACCAGAATACTTGATTAAAAGTCAATTAGCAAATTGAGAATTAAGTAATATTTTTAATGTAACTTTAATGGATTGAATTATAATTTAAATTTATGCATTATACCCTAATTTTATTAAAATTATCCTAATCTATTAACCGTAAATTCCCAAATTGGGACCCACTAACCCTAACCCTCACTGCCACTCATGTTTACTCACCTTCGAAACCCAATTCCCCCTTTCTCCACTCTCCCTCAATCAGAAGCACACTAAACACACACATACATGGCTACCGAAAAGAAAAGAAAGAAAAAAAGAACGGATGGAAAGCTGTGCTGCAAGCCGAGGAAGAGAGAAGAAAGGATGTGCACGCGAGGGAAGGGTGGCGTTGCTGTCGCCGCCGTCTCTGGGCTGCCGCTGTCGAAGCCAAGTGCCACGCCCAACCACCGTCGAGCTGTCATGCCGATGCCGCCAACGCCGACGACAAGAGAGAGATCGGGCAGAGGGAGACGCAGAGAGGGAGAAGGAATTCGTCGCGCCTACCCACTCGTCGCTGCCGTACGAGGAGCTTCCATGGCTACTGCTGTCAAGCCCGCAGGTGAGAGAAAGAGAGATGCGCGAGGGAGGAAGGCTCCGCGAGGAACGTCGCGTCACTACTACGAGCCCACCGCTACCAAGGGCAGTCGTCGTCCCTGACCTACAGTGCCATGGAGCCAGCCTTGTCGCAGTCGCCGTTCGCGTCCCGTAGCCACCGGTGCAGGGAGGTCGCCGTCGCATCCTGCTACACCGTCACCCCGTGCCTGTGACCACCGAAAACCGCCGCTGGATCTCCTGCCTTCTTGGTAAGCGTTTTGTTTCTGGAACCTTTGAAAAATTAGTATTCTGATATAAATTGTTGGAGATTTTGAGCTATTGGTACCGTAGGGATTCGGTTCCAGCGATTGCATGTCAAAATTGAGATTGCTGCTAAACCATTGGAGCTTCCGACCGCTATCGGAGCTGCTGTTCGGTCAACTTAGAAGCTGCTACTGTGTTATCCTATTTTGTTTATCATGGTGAGATTATTTGGTTCTGTTCTTGTTTACCACAATACTCTATTACCAATTATGTTCTAATATCGCTTAATATCCATTCCGCGTCAATTCCAAATTATGTCAGATATGTTGTTGTTGCCGTGATCCTTGCGGTTGCTTGAGAATATCTGCGGTTGCTACCACTGCTACCGATTAACATGAAAATAAGGATTTAATGGGTTTAATTATGCAACTTGTGGCTAATTGAGGTAGGGGCGCTTTCCTTAAACTCATTTTAATTTCTGAGAATTGTTATAAAATGATATTAAAGCGAAATATGTATTTTTGTGATTTCGTAAGTCTTATGGATTGGTTTGAATTGTTTTGGTCGTTTGTAATTATTTGTGTGGTTGATTGATTGATTGTTTGAGAAGATTGGATAATTTGGGTTATGGATTTATTTTTGATAAATTGGTGGTTGCTGAATTGATTTTCTTGAGAATTGTAAATGTTTTGATAATGGAAATGAGTTTGGGTTATTGAAAATGATTTGATACATTGGATTTGGGTTGTTAATTTATCAAAAATGATTTTTAAAAAATTGAACATGGTTTGAGATATTGAAATTGGTTTGGTATTAGAGATGATATAAAGGAGTTTGAGGGATGTCTGGATGGGACCCGAAAAGGATGGCAGAGTCTGAGTTTTAGAGGAGATGCTGCCAAAATTTTATAAAAATTAGAGGTTTTGTTTAGATGATTATTTTAAAATATTTGGATTCAAAGGTTATATGGTTTGATTTTGAGTTATTAAGAAAATGAGTATGTTTTAAGTTTGATTCATTTAGAAAAGAATGAATTATGTTTTGAATTAAAACTATTGATGAACGGAATGGGAGGTGTGATAATGAAGGATAATGATTGATGTATGATGATGAATGAGATACGATTGAGAATGATGTGGATATTGATGAATTATAATTGAATTATTTATATGGCTTATGAATTTGAATTATATAAGATACGAGTTTTCCTGGGTAAAGTACCGTGGCTTGCCACCACATGTTCCAGATTGAAACTTAATACTCTGTTGACCCTACGACGTAAGGGTGACCAGGCAGTTATAAATTTCCGGGAATGGTACCCCCATTGAGCGATTTGATATATATATGAGAAAAAGCTATGCATAGACTCATGGGGATTTACATCGGGGGACAGTCCAAAGTTTTAGCAAACCGGACTTATCGGGTTGGCTTGATAACAAACAGATGAGACTCATCAGCCATAGGACAGGCATTCATCATATGCATCTATGTGACATTATTTGGGTGTGTATATTGTACTTGGTTTTCCTATGTGAATAATTATGTCTAATTGTTAATTGCTCTACTTGATGTAACTGCTTAATTATGCTTGAACATCCCTACTTGTGTTTATAACTGAAATTGGTTGGGTTACAGTAAATTGGTTGTTGATTGAGCTATTTGGGCCTGAAGCCATGTTTGGTTTATGTCGTGGTTTAGTAGAGTATGAAATATCAAGCTGGTTCAGTTTAGACTTAGTGAACCCATGCTTGGAACAGGTTGGTCATTCATACTGTTAGAAAACTTTTAAGATCTTTTTATCTGAAAAGTGAGTTTCTAATTTTTGGATAATTAGCTAATTTTCTTTAAAATTCTTTTGAATTTTTGGTGGTTAAACTATCGGTTTTCAAATGATTCATAAGACAACAATAACCACTGAGTTTGAAAATGATTTTCTTATTAAATATCTTATTATGACAATTCTAAAAACTCTGTAGTAAGACGTGTGGTTAGGTTCTCACCCCCTACAGCTTTATCTTTTCAGGAGACGAATGACGAGGCTTATGAAGAGTTTTATTGCGTTTTGTTTATTCAATGTTATTGTTTTAGTTATTAGTTATTTTTTTCCGTATCCTATTATAGTAATTTTGCAACCCTATAGTGAGAACCCTTTCGAAGATGATGTTCTCACTCCCCTACAGGTGTTTCATTTTCAGGATATGGATGAGGAAGTCACGAAGAGTTTATTATATTTTCTGTTTATATGATGTATTGTATTGTTTTTAGATATTATGTTTTCTCTCGCCTTTATCGATATACATTCTGTAAGAGGGATAGGAATTGTATTAGATAATGCTTGTAAAATTATTAATATATATGTAAAATTATTAATATATATATATATATATCCTTTGTAAGTATTGATATTTGTATGGATGTATGCTATCTTTTAAAAAATCTTTTGGTTGGTGTTCCGAGGGTTACCTGAAACTGTAAGTCGATCCCGGACGAGATCTCTTTGTACTGGTCGGAGCTGTTGTGTCCGACTTGTTGGGCTTAGTTGGTGGTGCTGATCCTTCATCACCGGAGGGTGGTGGTACCTGCAAAGGACTCCGATGCTTAAGTTAGCAAGGGTATTAAGTAGTTTTTTAGTAGAATCAGAGTATGAGTTATACCTGGGTGCTCCAGTGTATTTATAGTAGTGTAGAGTGACCTTTTTGGAGATAAGATAGTTATCTTATCTTATCTTATCTTTGAGTGAAGTCATCTTATCTTTTGCGGGACCGCCCTTATCTTTATAGGCTTTGATTGCCTTTAGATTGGGCTGTGTCCCTCTTTTTGGGCTTCTCCTGGTGATTTGACCGAACTCTTTAGGAAGAGGTCGAGTAATTCTGACCTGAAGAGGTCGGTCGACTTGTCATCTATTAGCCCGGTCATACAGCTCGACCCAGGGCATGAATAGTGCCCCTGCTCGAGCGTGGTCTTCCATTTAAGGTCGAGTCCTTTTTTAACGATTTCGATCCTTTGGAGAGGCCGGGCTCGAGAACTTCGGTTGATTCTGCTGAGGCTTCTTGAATGTGAAGCATTTTCCTTTACCCCTCTTAAATTGCGTCGTGCGTTGCACTTTTTCTAGGGAACGTGCAAAGTTTAAATACTCATTAATTCTTTGTCGTTTCCTTTTTAACTTCCCTCTTTGTGTCTTTTTTTGAAATTTCAAAGCTTTGTTTCGTTTTTCCTCTTTTCACTTCTCTTCTTTCACTTCTAGTGCTTCGTTCTCTTGTTCGAAAGGTGATCGTCTGGCGCGGCTTCGTTATTGTTTCAATCTCCCAACGTTTATTGTCTCCTCCTTGTTACATGTTGGTCTTCTTCTTCTCTCTTTTTCTTTTCCACGTCGTTCTTTTCGTGTCTTGCTTGGAAAAAGTTTGAATCTTTTTGCTTTTGCTATGCCTGATTATTGCTACAATGTGTGCTCTGGGAGTTTCTTCGACTTTGTATGATCCTTTTTGCGTTTCCTGATAGTTGATGCTTTTAGGGCTTTGCATGTTGTTACCATTTTTGATTTCGTAGCTTTTGGATTAATGAACTGTTTGATCCTGAAAAAGATTGCGTCTTTGATGATTTCCACTTGACGTGTTTGATTTTGATGGTTCCCTTTGCTGATAAGTTTGTAAAAAGATGGTAACTTTGATGACATTTTGTGGTTTATTTTCTTTTTTCGAAGTGTTTTTGAAAAGGTTTTTCTTTTTTGTCTGGGGGATGCCGAGACGTAGACTTGTAGATTTTTCCTGAATCCTTACTCTGTTACTGCCTCCAAAGGATGCCCCTGGACCTTGGTGCGAGTCCTGGGGTCTCCTTTCGCTGTTGTATGATTTGTATCCCTATTTGTCCGAGCTGATTTCTTGATTTGCCCGACCTGTTTGGATAGTAACCCCTTTTTCTTTTTCTTGCTGTAGGACTAGTTGACCATGTCTTCTCAAAAAAATATTGTCGAGACATCCTCCAAAGTCCCCATGGGAATGTCTGACTGGCTGGACTCCCTCGTCCTGATGTGCATTTCAGTAGTTAATTCTGAGTACTGTGTGGAGCTTAGAAAACATCACCGGATCTGTAGTAGTAGGGATCATGAGAAGAACTATGAGTTGGGAGCGCCTGACTCCGACGAGAGGGTTTGCTTCCCTTCTCTGACCCAGGGGGAATGCCCCTTCTTTTATGCTTATGACTACTTTTTCAGCCAAATGAACATTACCCTTCCTTTTACCTCCTTTGAGACCGATTTGTTGTGGTCGTGTAATGTAGCTCCATCCTAACTCTATCCGAACTTATGGGGCTTTATTAAGATCTTTCAGTTATTGTGCCAAGAACTAGATGTTAAGCCTTCTCAAACCCTATTTTTTATCTCTTTCTTTTGACTAAGCCTGGGATTTCTTCAAAAAAGAAAGCTTCTTGGATTTCTTTCCGATCTGCCCAGGGAAAGAAAGTTTTTTCCATGTATGATGAGTCCTTTAGGGACTTTAAGAATTATTACTTTAAGGTCCGAGCTGTTGAAGGAGCTCGGCCATTTTTCTTGGAGTCAAATAATGAACCTGTCTTCCCCTTATGTTGGCAAAAGAATGTTCTAGTTTCTAGATATTCGTGGGAGATGCTGGATGAGGTCGAACAGGCCTTTGTGAATGTGTTGGAGGAGAATTAGGGGCAACCTCCTCATCTCGATACTAAGAGGTTTTTAGGGGATCCCTCACTTCTCTGAGCTGAGCTAGGTAGTGGTCGACTTCTTTTTACTTGTTTGTCTTTGTTAATTTTGTTCCTTTTCTTCCAATTTGTAACTTGTCTTTTGCTGTGTTTTTTCAGAGATGACTAAGAATAATGATTCCATGAAAGCCTTTAAAAAGGCGAGGAAAGCTATAGCTACCCAGAACATCTCGGCTAAGGCTGCTGGGGAAGGATCTTCTCATGTTCCTCCTAAAAAGCCGATCTTGAGCACTTCTGGGCCGAGGAGGGTGATTCCTATTCCTCAGGTCCATTTGGTTGATCCTCCCCAAACTTCTGCTGCTACCTCTTCTCCTACTCCTGGCCCTCCTCCAAAAAGACAGAGGACTGTTGAACCCTTTGACCTTGACGCCCCTGACTTTGATGCTATGGGGTTTGTTGACAACCAAATCGCCCCTTACGGCCGACTTCCTATGGACGACGTTTCCATTCTTCACCATCTGGACTTTATTACCCGGAGTAGCGTGAAGATGGCACACATAGGTGCAGCCTTGTTCCGAACTGCTCAGGATATCCCAGTTCATGCAACGAAGGCTTTTATGGAGGAGGCCAAGTTAGAATTCGATAGGATCAAGGGGGTGAGGGATGAGCTGGATGCCAGAGTGATCAAGTTGGAGCTTGACTTGGAAAATGAGAGGGCTCGAGCTACTACGGATGTGGCTTCTGCAAATCTGGCTGAGGAGATGGTGCAGAAGCATAAAGAGAGCTATGTTCGGACTTATGGTGAGATGATAGAGCTCAGGGAAAGGTTGGAGTCTGCTCGGGCTGATTATGCCGAGCTCCAGGGCCATCTCGTGGGTAGTGTGACTTCTGCCTATGAGAATTTGAAAGATCAGGTCCGAGTTCTTGCTCCCGATCTCAACCTGTCTCTCTTCAGTTTGGATAATATTGTGGAGAATGGGAAGATCGTCCCTGCCTCGAATGAAGATGATGATGATGTATATCCACCTCCTGTGCCATCCACCCAAGCTTCTGTTGCGCCGACTTCCCCAACTTCTACACCTGAGGTTGGCCGTCCCGAGTCTGACCCTGATGTTCAAATTCTGAACCGGCCGGATGGGACTGTTGATGCTGTCCCTCTCGCGACTCGTCCTCCTTCGCCTCAAGATGCCGCCACTGGAGAATCTTTGAACCCTTTGTAGTTTTTTTTTTTTTTTTGCTTTGGTATCTTATGGCCCAGTTTGTGGGTCTTTGAAACTCTAGATTTTTGTAATTTTGTGTTTTGTTTGACTGTGACTTTGTAGTTGCTTTTCCCCTAGCAACTTTATTTAGAAAAACAAATACTTTTGAACTCTTGAGGTCGACCTTCGAGTGGCCTTCTGAGTGTTAATTAGAGTAGCTTTGTTTCTTCATGATATGGTTGTTTGCAGCTTTTTGGCACTTCCAAGAATCTTTGGAGTGTTGGAGTCTTGCTTTCCGACCTTTTTCAATTGCCTTTGTGCTTTATTTCCTGCTTTAGTCGAAGCTAGCTTTGTTCGACTATTCTTCTTAGCATTCTTGATAGAATGCTTTGTAGATTGATTTTGTTGAGGTCATGGCGTTTTGGGTCGAGCTTGTGTCCCTTATAGCGCACGCCTTCTGTTGGTCGATTTTTGAATCTTCTCGAGTTATTTCTAGCAATCCATCTTTAATTTGGACCTCACCAGATCTCTTTTTTATAGATTTACTTTTTATAACTCTGTAGTTTTAATCGTCTTGGGGTGACTTCTTCATGTCGGTCGCTTCTAAGTTATTTCTATTAATCCATTTTTGGGCAGGGCTGGCCAGGCCTCTTGCCATGGATTACTTTTTATAACTTTTTGTCGTTTTGATCAGTCTGGTCCGACTTCTTCATGTCGGTCCATCCCAAGTTATAGCATTCCATTTTTTCTCAGACCTCATCAGGCCTCTTTCTATGGATTGCTTTTTATAACTTTTTGTTGCTTTGGTCGATTGGTCCGACTTCTTCATGTCGGTCCGTTCTTAAGTTATTAGTAGTCCATTTTTTAGTCAGGGCTGGCCAGGCCTCAGCTTATAGATTACTTTTTATAACTTTGTCGATTTTACCGTGATCGGACGATGAGTTTGATCATCACCTTGATGACCTGTAGCTTGGTCTTGATCGAGCAGTGAATTTGATTTTCACTTGGTTGACCTTTGTCGAAATCAAACGATGAATTCGGTTTTCATCGTGGTCGGGCAGTGAATTTGTTTTTCACCTTGCCAACCTGTAAAGAGGCTTTGTAGAAGAAATCTGAAAAGTTTTATTCAAATAAAAAGTAAACAAATAGGAAAAATATATACATGTGGGTGTTTACCCTTCTAAGTCAAGCAGTTTATAGATCTTGGCTTGGTGCCTCGTTAAAAAACCTTCTCAGGAAAAAGAGTGCACCTTGACCTAAGACCTTTATTACCTCCTAGCTATAATACCTTCTTTGGTTGCAGGCGTGCCATGACCTTGGTAGCTCTCGCCCCTCGAGTTCGGACAGCTTGTAGTAGCCTTTTCCCAGTACCTCTGTGACTCGGTAGGGTCCTTTCCAGTTAGCTGCTAGCTTCCCCTCTCCTGATCGACTTGTTTCGATATCATTTCGGATTAGGATGAGGTCGTTGTTGGCAAAACTTCGTTGTACTACCTTCTGATTGTATCTTGAGGCCATTCGACGTTTTAACGCTTCCTCCCTGATCCGAGCTCTTTCTCGAATTTCTGGAAGTAGGTCGAGCTCTTCCTTTTGAAGTTGGGAGTTAGCCTCTTCACTGTAGCGGATCGTTCTGGGGGATCCTTCTTCGACCTCCACTGGGATCATTGCCTCCATTCCGTAAGCTAGTCGGAAAGGTGATTCCCTTGTGGTGGAGTGTGGAGTTGTTCGATATGCCCATAGGACTTGTGGGAGCTCTTCAGCCCAGGCTCCCTTTGCGTCTTGTAGTCTCCGTTTTAACCCGGCTAATTTGACCTTGTTGGCAGCCTCTGCTTGTCCGTTAGCCTGGGGGTGTTCTACGAACATGAATTGGTGCTTTATTTTCAAGTCGGCTACCAATTTTCTGAAGCCTGCGTCTGTGAATTGGGTGCCATTATCTGTGGTAATGGAGTAAGAAACCCCAAATCGTGTGACAATATTTCTATATAGGAATTTCCGACTTCTTTGAGCAGTGGCATTAGCTAGGGGTTCTGCTTCAATCCACTTTGTGAAATAATCTACCCCTACAATGAGAAACTTGACCTGTCCTGATCCTTGGGGGAAGGGGCCGAGGAGGTCGAGTCCCCATTTTGCAAATGGCCAAGGTGAGGTTACGCTGATGAGTTCCTCTGGTGGGGCGATGTGGAAATTAGCGTGTTTTTGACATGGTGGACATGTCTTTATGAACTCTGTTGCTTCCTTTTGCAAAGTCGGCCAAAAGAATCCGGCTCGGAGTACCTTTTTGGCGAGAGCTCGTGCTCCGAGATGGTTGCCACAGATGCCACTGTGTACTTCTTCTAAAACCTCTTTTGTGTTGGAGGTCGGCACACATTTTAATAGGGGTGTTGAGATCCCTCTCCTATATAAAATGTTATTTATGATGGTGTAATATTGTGCCTCTCGCTTTAACCTCTTTGCCTCCTTCTTATCTGTAGGGAGTATCTCTGATTTGAGGTAGTTGATTGTAGGAGTTATCCATCCTTGATCCTGTCCTGCTATGGCTAGGACCTTTTCTTCTTCCAAAATTGACGGTTTCTGCAGTATTTCATGGATGAGGCTTCTATTGTTATCCCCTGGTTTGGTGCTGGCTAGTTTTGAGAGTGCATCAGCTCGAGCATTCTGTTCCCGAGGTATGTGGCAAACCTCATATTCTCCGAGTTGTCCGAGCTGTTCCCTGGTTTTGTCCAAGTACTTTTTCATGGTGGGATCCTTGGCTTGGTAGCTCCCTGCTATTTGTGAGGTGACTACTTGTGAGTCGCTGAAGATGATAAGCTTTTGAGCTCCAACCTCCTTAGCCAGCTTCACACCAGCTAGTAGTGCCTCATATTCGGCCTGATTGTTTAAAGCAGGGAACCCGAATTTGAGGGAAAGTTCAATTTGGGTTCCCTGATCGCTTTCTATTATCATGCCTACGCCACTTCTGGTTTTGTTTGAAGAGCTGTCTATGTAGAGATTCCATTCTGTGGGAGTTCCTGGAGTGTCAGTGTACTCAGCAATGAAGTCGGCCAAATATTGGGACTTGATGGCCGTTCGAGTTTCATATTGAAGATCGAACTCAGACAGCTCGACTGCCCATTGTAGAATTTTTCCACTAAGTCTGTTTTCTGGAGACTGCCTTTTATGGGCTGATTAGTCCGAACCGTGATGGTGTGAGCCTGAAAGTAGGGGCGAAGTCGTCACGAAGTTAGTATGAGGGCGTAGGTGAACTTCTCTATATTTTGATAGTTCAGTTCTGCCCCTTGTAGAGCTTTGCTGACGAAGTAGATAGGTTTTTGCCTATTTTCGTCTTCTCTGACTAGTGCTGAGGCTATTGCCCGATTTCCTACTGCGAGGTATAATACAAGTGGTTCTCCTTTCCGTGGTTGAGTTAGAATAGATGGTTGTCCCAGGAACCGTTTGAAATCCTGGAAAGCCTGCTCGCACTTCGTTGTCCATTCAAACCTCTTTCCCTGTTGCCCTTTTTCGTTTTCTCTGACTAATGCTGAGGCTATCGCCCGACTTCCCACTGCGAGGTATAATATGAGTGGTTCTCCCTCCCGTGGCTGGGTAAGGATGGGTGGTTGTCCCAGGAAGTTTTTGAAATCCTGGAAGGCTTTTTCGCACTCTGCTATCCATTCAAACCTTTTTTCCTTCCTTAGTGTGGCATAAAAGGGGAGGGATCTTATGGCCGATCCGGCTAGAAATCTGGACAAGGCTGCCAGTCTTCCGTTGAGTTGTTGTACCTCTTTGACGCAGGTCGGACTTTTCATGTCGAGTATTGCCCGACATTTATCCGGGTTTGCCTCAATTCCTCTTTGTGTGAGCATGAAGCCCAAGAACTTGCCAGCTTCTATTAGAAAGGTGCATTTTGCTGAATTGAGTCGCATACCGTGCTGTCTTATGGTGTCGAACACTTTGGTGAGGTCGGATAGTAGCGATTCTTCGCTCTGTGTTTTTACCAACATGTCATCTACATATACCTCCATGAGTTTCCTGATGTGGTCTATGAAGACTTTGTTCATTAATCTTTGGTAAGTAGCTCCTGCATTTTTGAGTCCGAATGGCATGACGACATAACAATAGTTAGCTTTTGGAGTTAGGAATGCGGTTTTTTCCTGATCGGGTGGATACATTGGATTGTATCCTGAATAAGTATCCATGAACGAGAGGTACTCGTATCCGGAGGAGGCATCTACTAGAGTGTTGATATTTGGGAGTGGATAGGGATCTTTTGGGCAAGCTTTGTTGAGGTCAGTGTAATCAGTGCACATCCGCCATTTCCCATTTGACTTTTTTACCAAGACAACATTGGCTAGCCATAGGGGGTACTTGACTTCTCTTATGAATCCTGCCTCCAGTAGAGCTTGTACCTGTTCTTCCACAGCTTGGGATCTTTCCTGTCTGAGCTTCCTATGCTTTTGCTGTACTGGCCGAGATCCTGGGTATACTGCCAGTTTATGGCACATTAGCTTGGGGTCTATGCCCGGCATGTCTGCGGCCCTCCATGCAAAGAGGTCGACATTATCCCTTAAGAACTGGAGCAAGGGCTTCTTTACCTCTTTTTTCAGGGTTACCCCAATATTTGTTGTTTTGTCCGAGGTGTTTTTGATCTGGACTTCTTCGATTTCGCCCTCAGGTTGTGGGCAAAGTTCTTCCCGACCTCGAACTCCCCCGAGTTTGATGGTGTGGATTTCTTCCCCTTTGCCTCTGAGGTTTAGACTTTCATTGTAACAGCATCACGTTATTTTCTGATCTCCTTTTATCGTAGCGATCCCTTCTGAAGTTGGGAATTTCATGCATAGATGTGGAGTTAAAACTACTGCTGCGAACTGATTCAATGTTGCCCGACCTATCAGGGCGTTGTAGGCTGAGCTTACGTCAACTACAATGTAGTCTATGTTGAGTGTCCTTGATCGGGTTCCTTTTCCAAAGGTTGTGTGTAGTGAGATGTATCCAAGCGGTTGGATTGGAGTGTCTCCTAGTCCAAACAAGCTGTTCGGATATGCTCTAAGTTCTTTCTCCTGCAGGCCGAGTTTATCAAAGTCGGGTTTAAACAAGATATCCGCCAAGCTTCCTTGGTCCACCAGGGTGCGGTGGAGGTTTGCATTGGCCAATATGATAGTGATGACCATAGGATCGTCATGTCCCGGGATGATGCCTACTGCATCTTATTGGGTGAAAGTAATAGTAGGGAGGTCGAGTGATCCTTCTCCTCCCTCGACATGATATATTTCTTTGAGGTGTCTTTTGCGAGATGATTTTGAGATCCCCCCCCTCCTGCGAATCCTCCGTTTATCATGTGAACATGTCTCTCTGGGGTGTGAGGTGGTCGTTCTCTTCGTCTGACCTCTTCGTCCCTTCTTCTTTTTCGAGGCTCATCCGATTTGTTGGCTAAATACCAATCTAGTCGCCCTTCTCTTACCAATTTCTCAATAACATTTTTAAAGTCGAAGCACTCATTGGTAGGATGTCTGTAGATTCGGTGATATTCACAGTATTCTGTCCGATTTCCTCCTTCTTTCTTGCTTTTGAGTCGACGAGGTGGTGGTATCTTTTCAGTATGGCATACTTCTCGGTAAATATCCACAAGAGACACCCGGATAGGGGTGTAGTTGTTGTATTTTTTAGGCTTCTCGCTGTATTGGTCTTCTTTATTCTTGGACTCTTTATTTTTATCCCGGGAGGAGTAAGAGAATCCAGATTTTGAGGTCTCTCCTAGCCGAGAGTTTTTCTCCATGTTGATGTACTCCTCAGCTCGTTCTTGCACTTCATTCAGAGATGTTGGATGTTTCTTTGATATGGAATGACTAAAAGGTCCTTCTCGCAGGCCATTGATGAGACCCATAATGGCTGCTTCCGTTGGTAGGCTTTGTATGTCCAGGCATGCTTTGTTGAACCTCTCCATGTAGCTGCGAAGACTCTCCCGATCTCCTTGCTTGATCCCTAGTAGGCTTGGGGCATGTTTGGCTTTGTCCTTCTGGATGGAAAATCTGGCAAGAAATTTCTTGGCCATGTCGTCGAAACTTGTGATGGATCTAGGGGGCAGAGTGTCGAACCATTTAATTGCTGTCTTTGTTAGGGTTGTTGGGAAGGCTTTGCATCGAATGGCGTCCGAGACGTCCGTGAGATACATTCTACTTCTGAAATTACTGAGATGATGGCTGGGATCCGATGTACCGTCGTATGGAGTCATGTCGGGAGCTTTGAAGTCTTTTGGGACTTTGGCCTTCATGATCTCTTTGGTGAATGGATCTTGATCTTTGTGAGAGCTGCCTTCAGAATCAGGTTGGATGGTTTTTGTTTTAAAGTCGGCTTCGAGCTTCAAGAGCTTGTCCTCTAACTCTCGACGTCGCCTAGTTTCTATCCGAAGGTCCCTCTCGGCTTCTCGTTGATGTTCAGCCTCTTTTTTGAGCTGTTTGAGGCGCTCTTGTTGAGCTTGAAGTTCCTCCATGATTTCCGAACTTGGCGAATTTTTGTCTTTGTTTGGTTGAGAAGTATCCTTTGGTGTGGTGTCCGTGTTTTTGTGCGGCGTCCTGTTTTCTAGATCAGAGTCGTGGTCATTGTCAAGGTTGTTCGTCATGATGGTGGGATGACTTCCAGGTTCCCCGGCAACGGTGCCAATGTTTCGAGGGTTACCTAAAACTGTAGGTCGATCCCGGACGAGATCTCTTTGTACTGGTCAGAGCTGTTGTGTTCGACTTGTTGGGCTTAGTTGGTGGTGCTGATCCTTCATCATCGGAGGGTGGTGGTACCTGCAAGGGACTCCGATGCTTAAGTTAACAAGGGTATTAAGCAGGTTTTTAGTAGAATCAGAGTATGAGTTATACCTGGGTGCTCTAGTGTATTTATAGTAGTGTAGAGTGACCTTTCTAGAGATAATTATCTTATCTTTGAGTGAAGTCATCTTATCTTTTGGGGGACCGCCCTTATCTTTCTAGGCTTTGAATGCCTTTATATTGGGCTGTGTCCCTCTGTTTGGGCCCTTTTTGGGCTTCTCCTGGTGATTTGACCGAACTCTTTAGGAAGAGGTCGGGTAATCCTGACCTGAAGAGGTCGGTCGACTTGTCGTCTATTAGCCCGGGTCATACAGCTCAACCCAGGGCATGAACAGTTGGTAATACGATTTAAGTTTTAAACAGGCTCATATCTTAGTATTAAATATTATAAGAGTGATCGTAATACCCGATCTATCAGAGTGGCGCAGCCAGAAGCGTGACATTCTAACAGTGAGGGTGTTACACGGAACCCTAAATCAATCTTCACCATGCATGAAGAACGGTCAATGTAAACGCAACTACCCAAAAGAGTTCGTACCGGAGACACGACGAGGTGATGACTCATATCCTTAATATATGAGGCGATTTGATACTCCAATTCCTATAAACCAAAATGTCACAATTGACAATAGATGGGTGGTTCCGTACAACCCTTAGCTACTACTGAAGTATGATTGTCATATCAATATAGAAATATGTAGCAGCATCAAAAGCATAAAATATCTATACAAGTATTGCTATAAGGGACCAGATCCGCGTGGCAATGAAGGTTCACAGAAGTTCTCATTATGATGAGGTACAACAGTTTATTGATGCAAGATGGATTGCCGCTCCAGAGGCATGCTGGAGGATATTTAGATTCAACCTTTACCGAATGTACCCATCAGTTGAAAGGTTGCAAGTTCATTTGCCAAATCAACATCAAATGAGCTTTTATGAGCACCAAACTATTTCTGAAATAGTTAATAATGACTATTTCTCAAGAACAATGCTCACTGAATTCTTTGCACTTAATCGGGCCGATGACCAACAATCTAGGCATCTTTTGTACAGAGAAATCCCAGAATATTAAAGTTGGCACAGCAAGAAAAAAAGAATAGCGTTGACGCAGGTCACCTAAGAGAGATATCGGTCGAATCTATACTGCTTTGCCAACAGAAGGTGAAAATTTCTATTTGCGTATTTTGTTGTCAAATGTAAGAGGCCCAACTGGTTGGGATGATTTGCTAACAGTCGATGGTGTCCAATATTCGTCCTTTAAGCAATCCGCTCAGCATCGAGGACTGTTAAAGAGTGATAGTAGTATAAGATCATGTTTGGTTTAGGCATCCATTTTAAGAATGTCATGTGCTTTAAGAAGGTTGTTTGCCACCATTTTAATTTTTTGTGAGCCAACAGATGTAAGAATTCTGTGGGACAAGTTTCTTTCATGTATGGTGGGTGATTACGCATCAACAAGCACTACAACATGCAATGGATTGACAAATCGTTTGCTTAGGGATTTAAATGACATCCTCCTACAGCATGGAAAACATATTGTACAATACGATTTACCAGCTCTAACCTCGGACAATGACAACGACAACTTCATGCCTAGAATTATTCAAGAAGAAATGTCCATCAAAGTTCTTCAAGAAGACCTGTGTTCTATAGAAAGATTGAATCATGACCAGTCTGCAGCTTTCAGGTGCATTATGAATACAGTTGATCGAAGAGAAAGTGAAGTGTTCTTTGTTGATGGACCAGGAGGAGCAGGTAAGACATTTCTTTACAGAGCTATAATTGCAGACTTAAGAAGTAAAGGGCATATTGTCTTGGTAACTGCGTCCTTAGGAATAGCTGCAACTTTACTGCCTGGTGGTCGAATAGCTCATTCTAGATTTAAGATCCCAATCAATGCAGAGCCATCCTCCACATGCAATATAAGTAAACAATCTGATCTCGCAAAACTGATTAGGCAGACGATAGTGATAATTTGGGATGAAGCGCCAATGGCTAATAAAGAGACAATGGAATCATTAGACCGCACATTGCGAGACAAATTAGAAAACAATAATCCATTTGGAGGAAAGGTGATGGTTATGGGTGGGGATTTCCACCAAGTACTACCTGTTGTGCCGAAAGGAAGTAAGTCACAAATGATTTCAGCTTCTATTGTTAAATCACATTTGTGGACATCCACCAAAATTCTCCACTTGCGACAAAACATGTGATCTCTTAATGATCATGATTTTGCGGAGTATCTCATGCGAATAGGGGATGGGATTTAGCCTACCATATCTGAGGACGTGGTACACATAAAAGCACACATGGCAATACCATGGGAAGGTGAGGCATCATTACACAAATTAATAGAAGAAACTTTTCCAAATTTGCAATCTCATGGGTGGGATGCATCTTACATAGTGGAGAGAGCGATATTAACACCCAAAAACCATGATATACAACAGCTCAATGATATAATCATCAACCAATTTTCGGGAGATAAACGAATTTTAGCATTCTTTGATGAAGTAGAAGGAGATACAAATAATCTGTATCAACAAGAATATCTTAACTCAATCTCCACGGGTGGATTGCCACCTCATACATTGAAGGTAAAAAAAGGTGCTCATTTGATGTTACTGAGAAACATAGATCCTAAGGCAGGCTTATGCAATGGCACAAGATTACTGTGTCGAGGAACTTTTCAAAACATGTTAGACGTGGAAATCCTAACAAGCTATCACTCTGGACAAAGAACTTTTCTGTCTCGGATAAAATACAAAACAACTGAGAACTCAGGATTACCCTTTGTGCTTATTAGGAAGCAATTTTCTGTAAGGTTGAGTTTTGCCTTGATAATAAATAAATCACAAGGGCAAACTATTCCTAAGGTAGGGATCTATCTCCCTAAACATGTGTTCAGCTATGGTCAGTTATACGTTGCACTATCTTGAAATGTTTTTCAGGCAACCACAAAAATTATAGTCAAAGAAGGAACAATAGCTGGAAAAAGCAGACAATTCACAAAGAATGTGGTGTTCAAAGAAATTTTGTTACCTGCACCTTAGGTAATTTATGTTCTTAGTAAATGCGTCCACCTTTTTACAAGTATAATTTGTGTATTACGTAATTCTATCATTGCAATATCAACATTGGAATAGATAGTTTTGTTCACTAATTTTAACAACTAATGACTAAGATTTTTAATAGATAAATTGATATCAAGAGAGCTCATGAGCATATTAAAAGAGATAAGCGAAAGGAACTTGAACCTCTACTTTACCCAACAGGTATGCACCAACTACGATTCACATAAATTATAAAAATTATATCATACATCCTTAAAATATATCATTATTGGTTTTTTCAGAAATTATAGTTTGCAATGTTTATATTTACTTTGAAAAAAAATTCAAAATTTGATTTCTTTAAATGTTTGCTATCAATTTTTTAATTTTAGAAATAAAATTATAAAAATTAAAATTTTAAAACCAATAAAAGGTTGAGGTATGTCTTATTTGAGATGTATCATTACTTAATTCTAAAGTAATATATAAAACACTACTGAAATATATTGTAATACATATATGCAATAAATTACAGAAAATAGGATTTCAATCCTTATGGAGTACATGGAAGGATGAGCAATCAATTGCATCAATGAGACCAACCGACAATAAAGTAAGGATTACATCATTAATGACAGTGACAATTGCATTGATGATACATATTTTTGTTTTAGTGTTATTGATCAAACGTGAAATTGACTTAGGTTCATCCACTCAAAATTTATTCTATTGGTTGGGGAGGTACAGTTAAAGCAGACAAAACTCAATTATGGAAGATGGTAAAAAGAGAAATATTGGATCAAAAGAATAAAAGGTAATGCAATAAACTTTTATTACATAATAAATATTTTCGTCTATTTCATCCTATATACCAATTATGTTAAAACTTTAACTTTTTTTTTCAGCCATAAACTTAGAAGAACACAACTAACTCATTTCGATACAAAACAATATCATTGCAGGTAATTGTTATTAAAAAAAATACCTAACAAAAAAGATGTAATATCATTTAATTTATATTTTGTCAATGATAAACAAGAATTAATGTCATTTTTTTTGTCCTTTCAGAAAGTTCAATGCAAAACAAGATATCACAATTCTACAGGTTTTAATTGAATTCTTCTCTATAATAAGGAATCAATTTAATTGAATAAACCTGAAGTGTTTATATGGTTATTTTTATGGTAAACAAAATCTGACGGTTTTTCAAGATGTAAGAAGTTATTGACAAGGAGATGTATGATAAATTACGATGGATTTTTTCCAGGTACACAATCTTTGTATTCTCCTAATTTTTTCATTAATTCTCTTATAGTTTAATATTTAAAAACGAAAAAAATAAGCATATTTATTTCTTCTATCCTTCCACTATTTGTAGAAAAATGAAGGCCTCTTCAGATTCAAAATCATATTTTGGCCTACCACTTAAAAAAGAAGACGACAAACATGAATATCCATGATATTTAGGAAAAATAATCTTTTGTAAATAACTAACATGCATTTTGGTTTATAGATATATTCTTTTTAAATTAGGATAACATTTTTGTCATTATTTCTTGAACTATACCTTTTTCTGATAATATATACATATATCTTTATTGTATGCTTTTATAATTTAGCATTGTAAAGGTTTTTATAGTAATTTTACTCTCAACAAAATATCATATAAATAAGGCTACGTTAATTTTAAAATGATGAAAAAAAATACTTATCTGACAAATTTAAAGGGTGAATGATACATTAACACCAACACTAAAATATGAATAAATAAGATCACATTAATATTAAAATAAAAAAATGATCTAATAAATTTGAAGAGCGAATAATATATTATAAAAATAAAATTAATTTTTTCAAAATAATAGAAAAGTGGCTGAACAGGCATATTAGTGCCTATTGAACCGCTAGTAATATTAATTTGGGTGGTTAAATACTTTTCATTAATTACGTGTGGGTTTATATTTAGAACACATACAAGTCATTTACATAACGATTGCGAATTACGTTTTTCTTTGTATCCTGCGTTTCTCCTCCTTCTCCTCTTCCTTTTTCTTCTCCTTCTTCTTTGTGTTTCTCCTCCTTTTTCTTCATGTGTTTCATCTTCATCAGTGTTTTTTTAATTACTGTTGTTGTTGCTGCATCTTTTTCCCTCCTCCTCTTTCTATTGATTTTACAACATTATGTATTTTTTCTTTTTTGTTTGATTTTTTTCTCCCAAAAAAAAATGCAAATATGAAATAAGAAGATGAGGAGGAGGAAGATAAAGAGTTTTGAATTATGCAGAATTCAGTACACATACACCGAAAATTCTTAAACAATACACCTAAATATCTTCATTTTACACTCAAATATCTTCGTGTTACACCCAAATTTGCTGTAAATACAGAAAAATATTTCTTCTAATGCTGCATTTTTCTTCTTCTTCTTCTTCTTTTTTTCTCATTTCTTTCTTTTTTTTAGTTGAATAAATGTAAGTTTATCCTCTTCCAAGTAATTTTGCACTATTATGTGTTTCTTCTTCTTAAGAGAGTAAAATAAGAAAAAACTTGAGAAGGTAAAACAAAAAGGAAAAGATGAATAAGAGAAAAAGAAGAAGAAGAAGTAGAAGATGAGGAGGAGGAAGAGAAAGAGTTTTGAATTATGCAGAACTTATCAGCACACATACATTGAAAATTCTTAAACAATACACCCAAATATCTTTGTGTTACATCCAAATTTGCTGCAAATAAAGAAAAATATTTCCTCTAATGCTGCATTTTTTTTCTTCTTTTTTTCCTTATTTCTTTCTTTCTTTTAGTTGAATGAATGTAAGTTCACCCTCTTCTAAGTAATTTTGTACCATTATGTGTTTCTTCTTCTTCTTGTTTGATTTTTTTGTTTTTATTCTTGTTAAAAGATTAAAACAAGAAGAAACTTGAGAAGATAAAATAAGAAAAAAAAAGATGAACAAGGAAAAAAAGAAGATGATGATGATGATGAAAAAGAAGAAGAAGAAGCAGCAGAAGATGAGGAGGAGGGAGAAGAAGAGTTTTGAATTATATGTAGAACTTATCAGCACACATACAACTAAAATTCTTAAACAATACAGCCAAATATCTTCGTGTTACACCTAAATTTGCTACAAATACAGAATCATAAATTACTAACGAAAAAATTAAATAGAATCGAACAACACCTTAGCTACTTGATTGGATTCAAAACAATAATCAATTTCGTTCTGGTTCAATTGACAATCTGAATTTGAATTATTCATTATCTTCAACAACGAGATAACTAATGATGGAGGAAAAAGAGGAAAAGGAAAGAGGAGAAGAAATTCTAATAAAAAAAGAAGGAGAAAAAGGAAGAGGAGGAGGAGGTGGTGTTGGTAACGACGATAACGAGAGAGAAAAATAACGAAGAAGAAGAAGAAGAATGTGCAGTAACGGCACGAAGAAGAACATACGCACGTGAATATAAATGACTTGTATGAAAAAATGCTTGTATGCTATGATGCACGGATACTGACACGGACACGGACACGACACGACACAGGACACGCGGACACACAAATTTTAAAATCTTACAAGACACGGGGACACAGCATATATATATAATTTAAAATGTATTTTAGATAAATTACAATAAATTTTTGATATTTTATTGGTATTAAAATATAAAATAATTTTTTAACTATTTTTAATGTCTTCTTTTAACTATATAAAAGTATCTAAAATATTTTTTGTTTTAATAAATAATAATATATATTATTTCTAAACTTATTTTAAGAATACATGTTAAGAATAAGGTTGGATAATAGACACGCGACACATGCATGATGATATTTAGGTGTGTCCAAGTGTGTCCGGAAAAAAATTTTTTATTTTTTATTAAGACACGGTTGGATACGGCAGACACGCGTATCGAACCAGTGTCGATTAGAATTTTTTATTTTTTATTAAGATACAGTTGGACACGGCAGACATGCATATCAAACCAGTGTCGATCAGTATCATATTCAAAATGTGTCCAACACACAAACATGACAACATAACGAAATATCCGTTTTTCATAGTTTGTTATTTGTATGTGAAAAATATCACTTATATTTATAGGTTTCGAGGATAAATATATTAAATATTGGAAAACAAATAGCATTAACAATAATAAGTTAATAACTATGCGCCAAACGTACCGTTTTGTTAGGAACTTCCAAAAAAAAAAATTGAAGTATTGCACTTAAATCATGCGTTCGTTTTATTAGGAAATAGTTAATAT
>NC_029786.2:81761550-81761986 GCF_000816755.2 Arachis ipaensis | reverse complement strand
TGGTTTTTTGGACCTTATATATAATATAATAATGAACTACGTACATTGATAATTTTGTGAATTTTTGGTAACAAATATATATATATATATTAGATTATGTTTTATGAATCTTATGATTTTATACTATTTACAATTCAAAATTTGTTCTACCAATTTAATTTTTGAATTGTGATTCAATTACATTGGCTCAAAAACGTGGTTTACGCTGTTGTGGAGACCTAGTAAAATTAATAAAATATTATTAACGGATTGACAAAATGTCATTGACAAATTACACTATTTGAGTATTTGAATTTATTTTTTTACAAAATATTACTGATGTTTTATAATTTTTTGACAAATATTACTAACAGATTGTAAATAAATTAAAAAAAAAAATTTTTTTCACATGAATATAAAACACGTTAATTAAAATAATTATAAAAATCATCAAATA
>NC_029786.2:81755667-81760279 GCF_000816755.2 Arachis ipaensis | reverse complement strand
TAAAAGCTAACTTAAAAATAATGTATTCACATATATTATTATACAAAATTTTATTAATATTTTTTTAAAAATTAATTTATACCAAATATAATCCTGAGAAATTTATTTGTTACATTATTCCTAAATCCTAATTTTCTTTTATTTTGATTCAGCTGTACTATATAACTATCTTGAGATTTCTGGGAGATATCTTTTCCTTCGGAGACAAAAGTGACAAGTCCTACTTGTGGGGGTTGCCACGAAATACGGACACACTCCACAGATACTCTCTCTCTCTCTCTCTCTCTCTCTCTCTCTCCGCTTCAGTTTCAGTTTCAGAAGAGAAGAGAAAGCACAATGAACTCTCTACTTTCGCCTTCAGCATCTGCCACAACCCGTGCTTCCTTCCCTCCCTTTTCTTCCAACTTAGATGTTCTTTCTCGCTGTTCCAAGCTCAGAGGCATTGGATTTCACTGCAAAAGGGATTCTGTTATCACTGCACTTCGCTGCAATAGTAGCATCTGGCCCGGTGGCCCTGCCTCTGGTCTCACTTCCTTTTTCTTTCACATTTTCCCCCCTCCCTATTTTTCAAATTTTTTGGGATATTTTAATGCTGGTGTTTTCTTTGTTGTGTCGAATGATTTAAATGGAGGTTCCGCCATCAAGTTTAGAATCAATCTATTTGGGCTGTTTATGTTGAATATGTTCACCTTTGCTGCTGTTTCTGCTACTGCATATTTTTGTTTTATTTTATTTTATTTTATTTTTTTTGGCGCCGGGGGTTGGTCGAATAGGACTAGGTTATTGGATTGTAAAGTCTCAATTTAGTTTCCGAAGTTGAAAGATGCATTTTGTTTGACAAAATATTCCAGCTTATGTAAACTTTAGTGGTTATGTTGATTTGGGGTAATTTGTCAAATGAATTACATAGTATTTATTTAGTTCTATTGGGACTCATTGTGAGCATGTTAATCCTTTGGGGCTGAATTATTGGCATTTCAATGTTCAGGGAACCTAATTGGTTGTAGCACGCTTTTACAACTTGGAAAATGTTGTGTGTACAAATAAGAAGTGGGATACCTTGCGATGTGAGTCGGTATAGTGTTTCATAATCTATATGTACACATAAAACAACTCTTAGGTTGCGAATTATATGAATGTGAATTGGGATTGCTGCACCAAGCAGTTTGTTCTTTTCAAAAGATGTGAACACTTTACTTATAATCCATTTTTTCTAGTGTATTTTGTCAAATGTTTGGAAGTTTAAATATGTGGTTGCATAACCACCGGTTGAGTTGTCTCCGTGTGACTTCATAGGTCACGGATTCAATCCATGAAATTAACCACTGATGTAATTATCAGCGTACGCTGTCTACATTACACTCTTTGGGTGTGGCCTTTTTCTAGACCTACGTTAACACGGGATGTTTATGCACCGGACTGCCCTTTTCTATAACCATAGGAAAAAGGCAGTTTACATGGACGAAATTGATCCTAAGTTTGGATATTTGTTGAATGGGCTGGTTTACAGTAGTTTTTGTGTTAGCTTTTTGTGTATTGTTGTCTATCAAGTAAATATGTAACTGAATTATGCAGGCGATGGTGATAGCAGCAGCAGCAGCAGGAGTATACTGGATGCATTTTTCTTGGGAAAAGCTGTAGCTGAAGCCGTGAACGAGCGAGTTGAATCTGCAGTTGGCGAGTTTCTGAGTACAGTTGGTAGGTTGCAAGCTGAACAACAAAAACAAGTACAGGAGTTTCAGGTAAAGGATCATTTTAACCCAAGCTAGTGTTACTTTGTACTGTATTTATCAAACCAAGCCGCGCATTTTCGAGTATATCGCTTCAGTTAAAGTTGCTTCAGTTCTAGATCAACATTATTGTTGCCCATTATTCTAAATCTCCTGCTTGTGTTTGAAATACTAGGATCTGGTGGTCAAATGTTTTATCTAGTATGATTTTATCTGATTGAAATTGATGAACAATAGGCGATGCTATTGGTATTGGCAAAAGTTCAGCATTTTTGTTCCAATTGGGAAATTTTGAGCAAGTGCAGAATGCTTCATTCATTAGTTTTAAATGCCATGTGCTAGTTTGCATAAACTTTTCATTTAATAAAACATCAAACCTTTTGTTCTATCCACCGGAACCATCAACCGATCACAGAAATCGATAAATGTGTTCCATTCCATTGCTTTCTTGTTTCTATACTTTTATTTGTGTGGTTTAAACAGATTGAGATGCTTGTATTTGTACCTGTTTTGAAACAAAATGCTTGTGTAGGAAGAAGTGTTGGAAAGAGCAAAAAAGGCCAAGGAGAAAGCAGCACGTGAGGCACAAGGACTCGTTCCCAACTCTACTGCTGAGACAGACGTTGCGGATTCAGCTACTTCGAGAACTTCAGACTCTTCGATGGATTCAGTTGTTGCCGTCAAGTCAATTGATGAATCTGAAACGTACACCGGAGCTGCCAAAGACGAGGATCCCCCGATAGATTCATCGAATGACGGGTGATCAATGAGTGTATAACATGCTTAGACTCTACTGGTTTATCTGAATGTGATGAGTGCCATATGTTTCTTGAAACTAAATAAGTTAATTAAAATAAGAATCATATCCTTTTTTGGAGTACCATCCTTGTTTTGGTGGAACATTTTTATCAAGAGATCAATGCATTCAAATACTGATATGCTGGAGTGTTTTTCTTCTCCCCGATGTCTTAAGAACATTAACTCTAGTAAATGATGAAGAAAGGAAATTTTGATAATATTAAATATAGGGTGATATTCTAAATTAGTACCTAACAAATTTTGTATTGGATAAATTAGTCTCTAACAAATAATATTAACAAATTTATCCATGATATTCCTATTAATAATTAAGTCCGATTTTGATCTCTATAATTTTGGTCGAAAATTAAAATGGTCCCTAAAGTTCTTTTTAGTTGAACATTGTCTCTAACGTTGAATTTTGTTTTAAAACCATCATTTTTCTAATTTTTAGACAAAAATACTCTTTTCTAATTTATACACACTGACTCTCCTCTTTTTTTTTTCCCTCTCCTTTTCTTCTTCTTCCACCTTCCTTTGTCCCTTATATTCTTCTATTCTTCCGTGTCAGTGAGTGAGTGTAAAAAAGAGTGTGTTTAATTTTAGAGATTTAGAGTTAGGGTTGAATAAAAATGAGTTAAGGTTATTTGGGATGTAGTGGTAATGGAATACGAATGGTGAACTAGGTAACGGTCAAGTGTGAATTGAGTTCGAAAAATGCACAAAATTTGAACGATACAATAGTGAGTAGGAGGAAAAAGAAGAAGGATATTTTAGTCGAAAGGATAATTTTGAAACAAAATCTAACATTAGGAATGATTTTTAACAAAAATTATAGGAATTAAAATCGCACTAAACCTTTCTAATAATCATTTAGTTTTTATACGAAACAATAGTTAATAAGTTAAGGTATTAGGTATTAACTTTACTTTGTGAAGGATAATTTGTTATAGCTTGAGAGAGGTTGCATTCTTTTCCACTAATTTTGCTTTATGTTGTATATATACATAAAATCACATCCCAACATTTACTTTAAGGTAAAAATTTACATGTAATTTTTATTTGTGTGAAATTGATAGTTAATAATTGTTAAATGATAATTTAGTTAAATATGTTAAATTATTTAATAATTTTTTACTATCAACTTCACGTAAAAATAATTATATATGAATTTTCATCTTATTTTAAATCATGATTATATTGCAAATCCTTATGCTTACCAAGGATGACTTCGGAATAATATATAGGCAATGCCTTGGTCATAAGCTTTATGGCCTTAGCTTGTTATCATTACAATATACAAATCACGAAGCATTTCAAGTAGATCATGGTATGAGGTATTCCAATATTTTTGATGAATTTAATTTGAATGCAAATATAAAATAACTTTATATATATATTGAGTTATATAACATCACGTCAGTAAAAATATTATGTGAATATCCAAACAAATGAATATAATTAAATAATTATATAAAATGTTTTATACTAAAATACATTAGAATTAAACTCTATTTTTGACCATTAATCTCAATTATGTCTGTTCCTTGCATCTTTCATTCTTAACAAATTCTTATACTGAAATACATTTGAATTAAACTCTAAATGCAGTTAGTGCCTACTCCAGAAAGCATTTGATAGATGTGTTTCATCTATGTATGAATGTACGTATTCATATTGGATGATGTATTAATGTTCACATCCAACAAATTTGTCATTAATTAGTAAAAAAAGACTGAGAATTGGCACTTGATATTTTATAAAGCATTAGTTAGACAATTTAATCCTACAAGTCTTTTGAATATTATGATACTATGACCGTATTAAGTAGTTGATATGAATTTTATTTTTCACCTGCTTAGTTCATGGAAATTGACCGTTAATAATTTTGTAATAAGTTGTAATGTTTCATAACAATTCTTCAAATATATGTACACAAACTTTTCAACGAGTTGCTTCTATTCAATTTTGAAAATTAGAAATTTTGTGGGTCAATTTTTTGAATATGAAATCAGATAATCTGTTGTTCCAGAATATGGAGAAAGGGTGTGTTTATAAAGTATATAGAGGTGGTTTTTTTTTTT
>NC_029786.2:81751441-81755335 GCF_000816755.2 Arachis ipaensis | reverse complement strand
ACTTGCAGAAACTTCATCTTCAATTCATCTTTTTCTTCGTTTTTTACCATTTTAAGTTTGTTCCTTTTTTACTTTTGCCCATATAAACTACTAGTGAAGCATTGTTTTTAAACAAAATGGAGGATAGGGTTACCACATTAAATTTATATTACCATGGTCAAATCTTGTTACAAACACATGAAGGCGTAAGATTTGTATGCGAGAATCCATGTGAGCTTATTATTCTTTTTACATTACCATTTGAAGTGTTAGAAACAAAAGACTAAACTGAAAAAAAGATTTGTGTATTATTGAGTGTATTCAAGTTGTCTGCTCAAGTTGTGTCTGTTCAAGTTGTGTGGAATGATACAATATAAAAGGGTATTTATAGATACTAAGAGAATCGTAATAATAAAGACGTAATATCCTATAATAAATATTTAGATATGCTAATTGATGCTAATTATATTCTAACATCCCCATCAAACTCAAGTGACAACTTGAGTTTGAAACTTATTTAAAACAACAAAATAAAGAGAAAAAAATGCATAAACTCTCTAAAACGGATGCAGACGGAACTGCCGCTAGTCTGAAGGAAGCGCAGACAGAACTGCCGCTTGTCTGAAGGAAGTGCAGACGGAACTGCCGCTTGTCTGAAGGAAGCGCAGACGGAACTGCCGGAAAGAAACGCAGACGGAACTGCCACAAGGAAACACAGACGGAACTGCCACGAGAAAACGCAGACGGAACTGCCACGAGAGAAAACAAACGGAACTGCCACGAGAGAACTGCCACGAGAGAATGCAGACGGAACTGTCACGAGAGAACGCAGATGGAACTGCCACGAGAGAATGCAGACGGAACTGCCGAAAGAGAAGAAAAACTATTCTTCATGAGAATAGGTAAGCAGCGAATGACAATGGTGTTTGATCATTCGACTCGAAAAAAACACAAGATAGAGAAAATAGGCTAGTCGGTGAGGTGAAAAAACATCAAAGGAGTGACAAAAGAGAAAGAAGAATGGCATAGAAAAAAATGCAAAAAGTACGGTAATTTCACCGCATATCCTAACAACCTATCCTCTTCAAGGAGGATACCATAGCTCTAATACCATGTTAGAAACAAAAGACTAAACTGAAAAAAAGATTTGTGTATTATTGAGTGTATTCAAGTTGTCTGCTCAAGTTGTGTCTGTTCAAGTTGTGTGGAATGATACAATATAAAAGGGTATTTATAGATACTAAGAGAATCGTAATAATAAAGACGTAATATCTTATAATAAATATTTAGATATGCTAATTGATGCTAATTATATTCTAACATGAAGAATTAAAAGGTGTTATTTGTGAAAGAGTAGATTCGCATATATTAAAGACGGTATCGAGCATTTTGTATCTGCATCATATATTAGTGTTTGGTGGGTGTTGGTCGAAAAATATAATTTTGAAAACATCGAGGTCGAGTTTCGATAAAGATCCTTTTGAAGAATGAAACTCTTATCGAAAAAGGATTGTCGAGGAAAAGAGGTAGAATTCAATTGATAAGCTTGATCGAAGAAGAAGAACAAGTGAAGTTGATTAGTGGCAATTATCCATGTCGTGCAAAGGAGCGCGAACAGTTACTTAAAGATTAACACACGTGGAAGTTATATTTGAATTTGATTAGTTGAAGATTCTTATAAATAGGTGAAAGATCGAAAAAATAAGGGTTGAAATCTCATATCAAAAAATACTCTCGCACACTCACATCCCCAGCGAATTCCTAAGTCTGCTTAGAGCTTTTTTTTTCTGTAGGATTCCTTCCATTGTCTTTACTTTTCATTTAAATTTCGTGTAACTTTTATTTTCATGCACATTTACTTTTCAAGCAAGACTTTACTTTTTCTGTTTTCTTTAAGATTCAGTATTTTAATTTTGATTTTAAAGTCCTTCGATTCCGTCGAAGGCAGTTTATTACTTTATTTAAATTCAATGTTATTCTTCTCAATTTTAGTTATTTTACTGTCAAATTTATTTTTCTTTGTTCTTTCAGATTTTGTTCAATCGAGAGAATCTTTTGATGCACTTTTGAAAACCGGTACTCACATGAGGAGTAGGTTTCACTCCTATATTACTAGATATCGAACTACTTAGATTTGCTAAAAATCGGTAAAACAAATTGGCACGCCTGGTGGGACATTTTTGAAAATTAAGTGTGTCAAAAAGTGTTTTGAAATGATCTAGTACATGCAACTTAGAAGTGGCAAAATTATTCGAATGGCGGAAGAAGTTTCTAATACTAATGTGGAATCATCTGCAAACGATGATGTTACTGTGGTTGCACCAATTCCGACAGAGACATTGTCGCGTGTGGAAAATAGTACAATTTGGGAAAAAGTAATAGTTACTAACCCCTAGTTGGGAATAGTGGACGAAATCTTTGTCCACGGATTGTTGTAATGCAACTGCCAGTAACTATTGGTTTCCTCCAGGTTTCACTCCACCTGGGTATGGTCCTCTAGTTAGATTTGAAAATTTATCAAGTTTTGGTGGTAACCCAGGACCTCCATTGTATTTTGGGTATTCTTCTCAATTTCAGTTATTTTATTTCTAAATTTATTTTGCTTTGTTCTTTTAGATTTTCTTTTGTTGTTTTTGTTCAATCGAGAAAATTTTTTGACGCATTTTGAAAACTGGTACTCACAAGAGGAGTAGGTTTCGCTCCGAGATCACTAGATATTAAACCACTTAGATTTGCTCAAAATTGGTAAAATAGTGGGTTTGTTCATTTCCAAACGAAGTATGTCATTGATGAAGCGAGTATGTAAGAGATGTTTTCAATCTATTATCAAACTCAAGAACAGGTGTCGTGTATCAAACTATACATTGAGTTCCAACCATCTGAAGCTGATCGAAATATCGAATGGAGAGATTACAACAGTGACAGCGAGGATAAGTTCGAAGGCAACTATGAAGTTATTGGTCCAAATAAAGACGATAATGAAGCTGATGACACTATAGAGACAGATGTAGCAAAAATGACAAATGCACTAGCTAACTAGTATCCATTCGAAGAGTCATCTTTTATGCGCGTGTTAGATTTGGAGGCTATACATGCACCAGAATTTCCAACATACTTCAATGCAGGTATGTAGTTTAGATAATTATATAGTAGCTTTATAATATAAATAATTAATTTTGGCGTAAAATAGTATGATTATTATTAGATTCTTTATGCAATTAGTGATATTTAACTGCATTTGTAGAATAATAATAAGATTGACATTATTTAGTTATATATCGAGTATAGACAGTATTAATATGTAGATTTTATGGCTTTGTTTATTTTATTATTTTGTATGTGTAATTTTATATTATATAACATGTGTAACTAAAAATTTAAAATTTAATTATATGTTTGGATAATATATTTTTAGGGCAAAAAACTCAATTAAGCTAAGGGGAGTACAAATTTACATGATTAAGCCAATCTGAAAACGACTTTATCAATCAACCAAACCACATCTATATGTAATTCGAAAGAGGTAGATTCGAATTACATTTGTATATAATTCGAAGGAGCTCATTATGAATTATTCACAAACACACGATGACACTAATTCGAGTCTTCTTGTTTCGAATTATGAAAAAGTATAATTCGAAGTAGGTTGCTTCGAACTACACTTGTGCATTATTCGCAAAGTAGTTCGAACCTAGTTGATTCGAATTACTAACATTTCGCGTAATTCGAATGGGGTTGATTCAAATTACTAACACTTATGCTTTTTACTGTATTTCGTATGGATATTCAATAAAGATTACATTTAATAATACCCATAATGAATACAATCAAGAGTATATACAATAATAAATTATAATATTATTTTTTTAAATTTGTTATATTTTTTTTAATACTTTTTTTAGTATATTTTTTAAT
>NC_029786.2:81749772-81751040 GCF_000816755.2 Arachis ipaensis | reverse complement strand
GTAGGTTATAATATTTTTTAACATATTTTAGTATCCTATTTTTTTATTATTTTTTTAAATTTGTTATTAACATATATTGAGCTTATATATAGAGGAATAATTGTATATTTGATTTTTTTTCTCACACATTCTCAATAAGATCCCAATATGGCTTTCAAGAAATTCTTCATTCTTATCAATCTTTTTGTATCCCATTTTCTTCCCTTCTTTTTGTTAATGACATCTTTGTCCTTAGCAGATGACCATGAAATCCATTTGCCAATCAACAATAGACCCTTTTTATTACAAAAACATGCTTGCAAATCAAAATGGCAACATATTTGACTATGGCCGCTTCTCATTCCAAAAATCAATATCCCAAACCAAAAATTCCTAAACCAAGTTAACTCATATCTCCAAAATACAAACACTTTGTCACAATTCACAGTTGGGGCACTCCAAAATTGCACCTTTCTTTCTCAACAAAGCTTAGAGTATTTATCAATCCTATTTTAGTATGTTATAATTTTTTACTATTATAATTCTAAAAATAATAACATACTAAAATAGGATACTAGAAAAAATAATATATTATAATAATAAAAAATTATAACCTACTAAAATAGGATACTAAAAAAATTATATAATATTAAAAAATATACTAAAAAAAGTATTAAAAAAAATATAACAAATTTAAAAAAATAATATTATAATTTATTATTGTATATACTCTTGATTGTATTCATTATGGATGTATAAAAAAAATTATAACAAATTTAAAAAAATAATATTATAATTTATTATTGCATGTACTCTTGATTGTATTCATTATGGGTATTATTAAATGTAATCTTTATTGAATATCCATACGGAATACAGTAAAAAGCACAAGTGTTAGTAATTCGAATCAATTCCATTCGAATTACAACTAGAGGCGAAATGTTAGTAATTCGAATCAACTAGGTTCGAACTACTTTGCGAATAATGTACAAGTGTAGTTCGAAGCAACCTACTTTGAATTATACTTTTTCATAATTCGAAACAAGAAGACTCGAATTAATGTCATCGTTTGTTTGTGAATAATTCGAAATGAGCTCCTTCGAATTATATACAAATGTAATTCGAATCTACCTCTTTCGAATTACATATAGATGTGGTTTGGTTGATTGATGAAGTTGTTTTCAGATTGGCTTAATCATGTAAATTTGTGCTCTCCTTGACTTAATTGAGTTTTTTGCCATATTTTTATATGTTTAATATATGCTGTATATTTATATATATAAAACGTA
>NC_029786.2:81745156-81748564 GCF_000816755.2 Arachis ipaensis | reverse complement strand
ATACTAATTATTTAAAATTCAAAATCTACGGTTATAAATTTATATAAATTTAAAATGTGTGTTTATTTTTGTATATGTACACTTCTAAGTTGAGGTCATGGTGTTGTTATCGCAGAGCTCCTGTTGTGGCAGACAGTGAAATCGTCGTGGGAATGGAATTTAGTTCTTGAGAAGCTGTGATTACGGCAGTCAAAGATTATGCTATTCGTAGAGGCGTAGACTACCGGATGTATGAATCGGAACCCCAAACATTCTATGCCAAATGTACACAGTATGGCACGAGCTGTGATTGGCTGATTAGGGTTAGCACGATCTAGAGGAAGTATTGTTGGGAGATAAAAAGATATAATAGTAGTCACACTTGCACTAGATTCAGTATTTCTCAAGACCATTCCAACTTGGATTCCATCACAATTGCAAAAGTAATTCAACTATTAGTGGAAGCTGATCCATCCATAGAGATAAAATCTGTCATTGATTAGTTAAAGTTTAATTATACTATAAGTTATTGCAAAACATGTTTGACAAAGCATATGAATTTGAAGAGTGCTGAGGAATAGGTCTGAGGAACATATCAATTTGAAGACTACTGAGGTTCCTCCTGAAGTGGTGTTGATTGTGGGGGTTAAAGTGATCGTAATAATGGCTGCGGCTCTGGCTGGTGTGGCTGAGTTAGCATAGCATCACATTCTTGATATTCTTGTAAGACCATATCAGACAAGTGCAAATGAGTCCCATATTTTTCTCTATAGTTTATGTAAAGATCTAATGGATGATGCAAAGGCACAGGCTCCTATGTGACTATATCGGTTGGTCCACTGTATTATCTAAAATATGTGTGTAACGGACCAAACTAAGTTTTTAGGTCTGGTCAAAACCTCACCATGTTGGTCATCCAGAGACCTCTCTTGATGTGGGATACTCTGTACAAACCCAAATTGTCTCCTGCACCTATTGATTGTATACCACTTAAGAGTCTCAAACAATATCAACGGTACTGTTACACTCCAAATTTCTAAATGACTACGGACATCTTCTGGGATGACAACTGCCTCTATTCGATCAATACCGTAAACTTCCCAAACAAACTGGATAGAAACAAATAAGAGAAAATTAAACACTACATTATCCAAAAGGCATCAACATACATGTACATTGAGATGTTTCTATATTAAAGGACGAGAACATATCTGGTCTTCCCGAACCTCATCTAACAATCCCCTAAAATATGCAACAGTATGATATCTATACGGCTGATTCACACGCTCCCAGTTACGCCATCTGTTTACACATTTTTTCATTAATAAAATTCCTATCCAGATATTGAAATATAAAGTAAAACATTATTCAAAGGCGTATAACAATTCATATTACCAGTTAGCTAGCGGGAAGCGTCGTGGGACACCAAGAATCGGGGTAAGAAATGACATACGAATCCAAGTCCAGATATGCAACAATGTCAGCGGATCGTCAATCTCTTTACAGTCAAAGCGAGTTGCTCTACACAATGCTCTGTACAAGTGTGCTAGAGATGCCGATCCCCAGCTGATTTCGTGAATCCGAGAAAAGTGACGAAGTAATGGTAGAAATTTTCAGTGAATTGCTGACCCAAACTTATCAGCAAACAAAATTGACCCAAACAATAACAATATATGGCATTTCACATACCTCTCCATGGAAATTGGATCATTTAAAATTAATCCTTCTTTCACATTTCTAATCCAGGTCATCTTGATGTAACTTTCTCTGCAATCATTGGTCCCAGGTGCAACAGGTTGATGTAAACATTCGGCTTCCATGGCCTCCTGACTAGTCATAGTTGTTCCTGTCAGGGAAGACCATTTATCGGAATACCTAGGGTTAGAGCCATATCTTCCAACGTAACAGCGCACTCGCCTACCGGAAGATGGAATGTGTGTGTATATGGGTGCCATCTCTCTACTAGAGCTGTTACCAAAGTCGACTGACCTTGGATCACTCCAACTTAGAATACATAATAAAACCTAGTTGCTCACACAAGAGGCTCGACAATCGGATTATATGAATCCGGTGGATTCATGTGGATACACCTCAAAGTTCTTATACCCTACAAAATATAGATAAATAATAACTCAAATTGTCTTACTTAATTAATCATATATAAGTTAAAACACTTATAATTAACATTAAATTTATTCGAACGTTAACAAAAAATCATTTAAACTTGCATTCATAAGTAATAAAATTATCCACTAAATTAATTTTTATTTAATTGTCATTATAACTAAGTATCTTATCAATAATATTCAGACGAATATATTCAATTTGTTTATAACAATACCTACTTACAAATATAATTAACAAATGGGTCTTTACTCTACACATAACCATAAACAAGAAGGCCATAATTAATTATAGTTTAATATAGAACCTAAAATTAATAATTATCTCCAATAACTTAATTATTTTTGGCAATAATTAGTTTAAATTGCTATCTATTCTATTACAAAAATATCTTATACATTAAACCAAAAATTTTAATTCATATTCGCATATAATTTAAAATAATTAATCAAATTATACACAAACTAAGCTCTATTAATTTATTAATTGACATTGTTTAATTAATTCATTATGACACTAACATTAAATGAATACTACCAACAACTCCAAAATCGGGTGTTATAAAAAATTTTAACCAACAAACTAAATTCCAATTACACATTTTACTAACAAATACAATTAATAAATTTATAAAATAATTATAATTATGTAATTAACTTGACCAAAATAGTTAACAATGTGAAGTTTAGGGCGATCGATTTCTTTAATTTTTTTTAGACATTGTAATTGATTTTTTGGATGGATAGGATATGAGTTATGGAAGTAAATGAGAGTGTTGTAGAGAAAGAAGAAAGTGATGTTCAAGAGAGGAATGAAGCTTGAAAGAAAAAAGATAGGAATGTGGCTTTAGTCTTTAATGTTAGAGTGCATGGACGACACATGGGGGTGGCCACAAATCTGAGGGTCAGATTTGCGGACTACTCCCTTGCCGTAAGATCTACTTTGCTTCCCCCCTGTCTGTCGGATTGGAAGGGATTCAAATCTGAGGCTCAAATTTTGCTCACACATAATCACAATCCGATCTTCTTCAATTCAAGCTGGTCGTTTGATGCTTCTTGTAATACTCTTACTATTAATACCTCATGATCGTGCTAAAAGTACAGACGTTATTTATCTCTAATCCTTTAATTCGATACTATATTTATTTAATATTGAATCTTCGCGAATATGAACCGAATTTTTAATTATAAAAGCAAAAAGTCTTTACTTTAAAATCACACAGTCACACATCATATTCACATAATAATAAATACATAGACTTATCCAAAACTTCTTAATATACAAGTCTCGTCCCTTTAAAATCTC
>NC_029786.2:81741636-81744816 GCF_000816755.2 Arachis ipaensis | reverse complement strand
TCGACCGCGGCCTGTGCCAAAGCTTCCTGAACCTGTCACTGAAAACGAAATTCTATAGGAGAGTGAGAACATCATCCTCGAAAGGGTTCTCAGTAGAGGGTTTAAGAATTGTTATAAGAAGATATTTAAAAGAAAACTGTCTTTCGATTGAAGTGATTATCGCTCGTCTTGTGAATTCTTTTAAAAACCAACTATTAATCATCCAAAACCTTTTCAAAGAAGCTCTTTTTTATTTTTTAGAAATCCAAACCCCTTCATTTCTTATAAGGAAATCTCAATCAGTTTCCTAGACTATATGAATGACCAACCTGTTCCAAACATAGGTTCATTAAGTCTATGCTGAACCAGTTTGATTTTTTATACTTTACTAATACTTCAATCAAAAACCAATCACAGCCTTCATCCTATCACACAATCAATTAGCACAGCCATCATCTCAACACCAAAAATCTCAAAAGTACCATATCAGAACAAAAACAAACAATACAGATAAGGAAAGCACAGGTTTAGATAGCAGTTACAGCAAATAGCTCATATAGCAGTTAATAACATTTTAGCAAATAGGCAAACCAAAACAAATTTAAACTCAACCAAAGCATACAAATACATATGATGCATGCCTGTTGATAAACCCATATTTCATGAGATCTTTTGTGCTTAATTTGAGTGATTTATACAATCCTTCACCTACTTATTCACATTAATTGCATGGTTTTACTTCCCCTTCCTTATTATGTGTTGCATGTGAAAAACATGTTTCCTAAGCTTTAAAATTAATTATTTTAATTACCCTTATTTCCATTCGATGCCGTGATTAGTGTGTTGAGTAGTTTCAGGTTTTCTAAGGCTGAATGACTTAAAGGATGAAAAAGGAAACATACAAAAATGGAAGGAGAAGGCAAAACGGAGCTTTAAGGAAACTAGTATCCACGCGATCGCGTGCCAGAAGCGAAGATGCAGCGACGCGGCCGCATGACTGACGCGACCGCGCGCCTTAAGCAGAACGTATACGACGCGGACGCGTGACTGACACGACCGCGTGGCAAGGAAAGGCTCTGAATGACGCGACCGCGTGACTCACGCGGACGCGTGACAGAGGCCACGTATCAGAATTTATAGAATACGCCCCCAGCGATTTCTGAAGCCCTTTTTGGCCCAGATCCAAGTACAGATAGCATAGATTAGAGGTTATAAAGTGGAGGAATGCATCCATTCAAAGGGAGCTCGCCAATTTCTAGTTTTCATGATTTAGATTTAGTTTAGAGAGAGATTCTCTCTCTCTTTAGGATTTAGGATTTCTTCTTGTTTTGAGAGTAACTCTGGATCCAGGTTTAATATTCTTTTATTTCAGTTTACTTTTATTTATTTGATTCCAACATTTGAATTGATTATTATAATTTGATTTATGAATTATTCCATGTTACAGATTTCTATTTGAATTAATAATATTTGAGGTATTTTCAGTTTATGATTGTTCTCTTTGATTTAAGTTACCATTGCTTCCCATCTAAGGACATTTTTATTATTCCAGCAATTTTACTTTTTTCCCTTTTGGTCTTGGTTAAGAAATCAGTAACTCAACAGTTATTAAACTCAACATATTTGATAATTGTTATCTTGCTAATTGAGCTGAACTTAAGTAATCCAAACCTTTTCTTAGGAAATAAATAGGATTCAAAGGTCAATTTAATTAGTCTCTTGACTTTCCTTTGCTTTATTAAAGGTTGACCAAGTGGAGTTCAGATTCAACTTTCATTATAGTTGAGAGAGATAACTACGTTGGACCTCCAATTTCTCTTACCTTGCCAAAAGTCTGCTTTACAGTATTTATTTATTTTAATTGCCATTTATTTTACTTGTCATTTAAATTACTTGCTTCTCACCTTCTAAACCCCGATTACAACCTTTATAGCCAATAATAAGAACATACTTCCTCGCAGTTCCTTGAGAAGACGACCCGAGGTTTGAATACTCGGTTAACAATTTTTAAAGGGGTTTGTTACTTGTGACACCCAACATGTTTGCACGAAAGGGGTTTTTGTTGGTTTAGAGACTATATCTACAACGCGACTGTTTTTGTGACATTCTTTACTGGCAAAAATCCCACTCGTCACCTGTCCTATGGCTAATGAGCTCATTTTTCGGTTATATAGCCAATCCGACATGTCCGGTAGCTAACCTAGGCATCGTCCCCTTGAAAACTGGTGAGCGGTAAACCACCTCGATCCCCACCATCTGCGGGCGGTAAATAACCTCGATCCCCACAGACGTTTTCAATTGGAAAGCAACACACACGTGGGCGGTAAATAATTATGATCCCACAACAATTTCATATCAAATCTGGTGGGCGGTAAATAACCACAATCCCCACAAAATAATTTACTTTAAAATCTGGTGGGCGGTAAATAACCACGATCCCCACAAAACATTTCCAAATCAAATTCATCCGCATCATCATTCAATTCATTCAACAATTATCATCATCACACCTCCCTTCCGTTCATCAATAATTCACACTCAAAACATAATTCTCTTCGCAAGGAAATCCAACTCAAAACATAAACCTTTCTTTGATAAATTGAATTCAAAATAGTATAATTCTTTCATCCATATTTGTTTAAATAATACTTCAAACCAAATTTCTGAATCCTATAAAATTTCGGCAGCATCTCCTTCAAAATTCGGACTATACCACCCTTACGGGTCCCATCAAAACCACATTTTCCAACCATTTCTCAACCAGCTTCAATATCAAACATCAAATCCTTTCTAATTTTTAAACCAATTTTAATAACAGATCAGGTTCGATGTCAAACCATTTCAAAACCAATTTATTTCTCTAATTCGATTTATTTCTAATAAATCAAACTCATTTCCAAATCTCAATCATTTTCTAAAATTTGACCAGTTCTAATATCAAATTATTTTCAAAATCGAATCAAATCGAATAATAAATCATTTTCAAAATCAAACCAGCTCCAATATTAAATCATTTATAAAATCAAACTAATTCAATGAAATTATCTTTAAAGAAAATATTATTTAATCATAAATTTACAAATTAATTTCAATGAAATACTCTAATTCAAGGATTAGAGATAATATTAATTTTCTTTGCTTATAAATATTAAAGTATTAAATTCTAAAATCTCATTTATTTAAATTAAGTAATATAAAACT
>NC_029786.2:81727631-81741305 GCF_000816755.2 Arachis ipaensis | reverse complement strand
AACTCTTATTCTTTTATAACTACTAAGCTCTATAGTTTAAATATAGAAAATTATTCAATAATTGAAAAATTAATTAAAATTTCTATTTTAATTATTAGAATTTAATTTAATTACTTTTAATAAAATGGTTTATGAAAATTAAATCTTTAATGAATAAATAAATTAAAATTAATTTATAATAAGATTTTTTTTCAAAATTTCTGGGTATTACATCTTACCCTCCTTATAAAAATTTTCATCCTCAAAAATTAAAGTAATACATAAGATATTACATAGTTTTAATACTTTTCTTTTGTATACTTTAGAAAAACAAGAAGTTTTGGGATATATGTAAATCTTCAAATACCAAAGAATCTGTAAGACTTGGATATAAGGGAAGAATGTGGTATAAAGCAAAAGTTACAAGGTAGGCTCAAAACAAAGAAGTTACATGGTGTCAACATCACTTCCAACATAGCTTACTATCATAACTCCCAACTGTACTTTATCGTACAATTTATTCGAAAGTTCTCGACCTCATTAATCACTTCGCAAACTCACTACCAGTCACAAGTTTAATATCAACAAAACTCTTTCGCGTAAAACAAAGCTCCACGACATTCTATGGCATCGCATATTTACAAGCTTCGCCTTCCGCGTCCACCAACCGTGTTCTAAGAACTAATGTATTGCTTGCTATATCTAAAGGTCGCATGTGATACTAACACATCTCGAGTTCACTCAAAAGGTCTCGAGATTTTAGAAAGGAAGGACAAGCGACAAAGACAGTACCCATAAGAATTTTGGAAGAATGAATGAAATTGCAAGTAAATAAGGATGCACAAGCAATGAAGTTTTCCAGAGAGAAATCAATTGGCAACTTTGAGAATAACTCTTGAATCAAAGATATTCGATAGGATCAATAAGAAGAAAAACAATGTATTAGTTTAAAACAGATTCAAGCTGAATCAAAGTACAAGATTTATAAGAAGAGAGTGACCAAAGTCAAGGACGTTGTTTGCAAAGTTCAAGAGAAATTGTTTAAGAATGCAATCGAATAAAATGTCCATGAAGAATAGATAAATTTAAGTGAAGGATCATCTTACCTTATAAAAGAGAAAACATGAAATAAACTTTTAAAGGAATTAACAAAAGTATGGATGTTTGCGTTATTTTGAAACATATTCAGGTTGAATAAGTTACGTGAGGTTTGTAAAGTGTGGGTTATTTAGAATATAAACAAAATTTTCCTTCAAAAATATCAGAGTATGCTTAGATATATAACCAAACAAAGATATGCATAAAATTGTAATAGGGTTGGAAAGAAAATCAAGTTATTTTATAGCAAAACTATTTCTAAGGTAAAGATGAAGAAAAGAGAGTTGTTTTTTGTCAAAACTATTTCTAAGGTAAAGATAGAATATGCGAAGTTTGAAAGATGGAATTAAATTGGGTCAAGGACCAAAAGTAATTTCTCAAAAATTTCAAAAAGTACTTAAGTAATCAGTTAATTAGAGGTATGTAATAAAATTGCGGTAAAATTGAAAAGAATTCAAATTCTGTTCAAAAAGGAGGATTTCAAGGTAAGGTCTTAAATACATAAGCTTTCAAAAATTCATGTAAATAAGGACATGCCAAACTCAACATTTTTATCAAATTTGAAGAATGGCTATAGATACAATCAAACAAGAGAAGATTTACTTGAAACTTCTTCAGAGAGAATCCAAAATTTCTTTTAAAATGTTTAAAACCAAAATTTTGAGTGTATTCTTGAAATCGAAACCTCATAAGGATATTCAAGCAGATTGAAAAATGCAAGGAAATCCACTCACATTCTGAGAAAGAAACTTAAATCAAAGAGTTCAAACAAGATTCACAATGCATGACAAATCGAACAAGTTCAAAATTACATCAAGAGTACATGAACCAAAAAGAAGAGTTTAAACAGATGAAGGCAAGTACCTCAAGGAAATTAAGCAGACATGCAGTTTGGATGAAATGAGAATACATATGAACGACGGGATAGGGTTGGAAAATAATCTCAAACAAAGACTTCAAGGTATATGATGAAAGAACAAGTTACAAGTATCAACAGAATTTCAAGACACGTAACATAGTAACCTTGAGAAATAGCTCCTAATATCCCTAAATCGCGCGATATGCGTTACCTATTATTTCTATTTTACTTATGATAACCTGCTAACTTTTCCATATACATAAACCATCAATATTAAGTTGGCCAGACATAGCATCAGCAGATATGCAACGGTAAGCTAACAGCGTTAATCAATAGACAGTCATGTGCATAAAGCTCTATTTTTCATCATTAGGACAAGACCTATATAACATGACAGACACTCAAAGTATTCAATGAAACATAGTCAGTCCATTCCCAAGGCTCTAATCAGGATGAACTGCTCTGATACCATAATGTAACACCTTTACTGTTAATACCTCATGATCGTACTAAAAGTACAGGCGTTACTTACCTCTAATCCTATAATTTAATACTATATTTATTTAATATTGAACCTTCGCGAATATGAACCGAATTTTTAATTATAAAAGCAAAAAGTCTTTACTTTAAAATCTGGTGGGCGGTAAATAACCACGATCCCCATAAAATATTTCCAAATCAAATACATCCTCATCATCATTCAATTCATTCAATAATTATCATCATCACACCTCCCTTCCGTTCATCAATAATTCACACTCAAAACGTAATTCTCTTCTCAAGAAAATCCAACTCGAAACATAAACCTTTCTTTGATAAATTAAATTCAAAATAGTATAATTCTTTCATCTATATTTGTTTAAATAATACTTCAAACCAAATTTTCGAATCCTATAAAAATTTCGGCAGCATCAAAACTACATTTTCCAACCATTTCTCAACTAGCTTCAATATCAAACATCAAATCCTTTCTAATTTTTAACCCAATTTTGATAACAGATCAGGTTCTATGTCAAACCATTTCAAAACCAATTTATTTCTCTAATTCAATTTATTTCCAATAAATCAAACTCATTTCCAAATCTCAATCATTTTCTAAAATTCGACTAGTTCTAATATCAACTTATTTTCAAAATCGAACCAAATCAAATAATAAATCATTTTCAAAATCAAACCAGCTCCAATATTAAATCATTTATAAAGTCAAACTAATTCAACGAAATTATCTTTAAGAAAAATATTATTTAATCATAAATTTACAAATTAATTCCAATGAAATACTCTAATTCAAGGATTAGAGATAATATTAATTTTCTTTGCTTATAAATATTAAAGTATTAAATTCTAAAATCTCAATTATTTAAACTAAGTAATATAAAACTCTTATTCTTTTATAACTACTAAGCTCTATAGTTTAAATATAGAGAATTATTCAATAATTGAAAAATTAATTAAAATTTCTATTTTAATTATTAGAATTTGATTTAATTACTTTTAATAAAATGGTTTATGAAAATTAAATCTTTAATGAATAAATAAATTAAAATTAATTTGTAATAAGATTTTTTTTTAAATTTCTGGGTCTTACACTTCTCTTCAACTCTCAAATTTAAGGCTCCGAATTCACTGAAAACTGACGCTCCGATTTTGTGCCCCTAAAAATCAGAGGCTCAGATTTATCTTCTATGCAGTCAACAATCATTCACACACATGAATAACACACACGCCAACAATAATAGTGAAAAATACCATCTATCTCCCAATATTAAAATTAAAAAGCAAAATTTTATACCACTAACATTTTTTATTGTTTTTGCCTTACATTTGGAATTACATTAGTCAACTATCTTTTTTTTTTAGTTAAGTTCCAAAATAGTTCCTGAAATTGTACTCGAACCTCAAAGTGATCTCTGAAGTTAATAATTACCCAAATCTATCCTCGAAGTTGCACTCCGGGACTCATAGTAGTCTCTAAGCATTTTTCATCCATCAGAAAGCTGAGTTGGACTGATTTATATTAAAACGTCGTTTTATATTTAACAAAAAATAGCAATCCCCTTCTAAAACTCTAATCCCTTCTTCTTCAACTCTGTTCTTCTTCTTCAACAAATCACAAAAAAAAAACAGCAACACAAAATTTCACCAAAAAAAAAACCCAGCATCAATAAAAAAAGATCAATCAACCTAAATAGCAAGCATCACTCAACCTAAACAACAACAAACACAAAAATAGCAACAATGAAAAAAAAACATCAATAATTATAGAATAAAAAATAGCTAAAATCAACCATTATTTTTTTATTAAAATAGGATCAGCAGCAATAATCACCCTGAACATTAAAGAACAATGATTGAATAACTAAAAAAAACTCACCATGGTCGAGAGAGAGGAGAGAAGAGGGAGGCAGAGGGAGACAGAGAGGAGACAAGAGAAGATTGCCGTTGCGCGAGCAGTGGCAGCGATGACTAGAGAGGGAGGCAGAAGCGAGAAGTGACGGCGAGAAACGAGATGATGTGTTGACGCAGAGGGGTTGACGAGCTGCGCGAGATGAAGGCTGGCAAGCTGCGCGGCGACGAGTGGGACAACAACAAGACGAAGGCTGGCGAGCGGCACGACGATGATAGAGAAGGTTGAGGCTTTGTGCTCTGCCTCTACCTCTACTGTGTTTGACTGTGAGAAACTAGGTTGGGGAGGCGGATGAGCGGCGCGACACTGAAACAGAGCCGGCGAGAGGCTGCGACAGCAAGAGTTGAGGAGAGTTCTGTGTGTTTAGCGTTGTGAGTGTGAGAGTATCGTTGGAGAGGGGGAGGGGGTCAGGTTGGGGACGGAGAAGGGGAAGAGAATGGGGAAGAGCCTCAAGTTGGGGAAGCAGAAGGGGAAGCAGAAGAGGACGGGCCTCGGGTTGGGGAAACAGAAAGGGAAGGAAAAGGGAACGGGAAGGGGAGAGTGTTTTTTCCCCTTTTCCTTTTTTTTTCTTTTTTTTCCAAAACGATGTCATTTCAAGGTTCTGATGAACGGACAGCGTCTTAAGGATTAGTATGAATCCTGGATGGCAAGTTCAAGGACAAAATTAGATAACTATTAACTTCAAGGACTATTTGGAAGTTCGAATGCAATTTTCGAAACCACTTTAAGACTTAACTCATTTTTTTTTACACTAAAGATATTGGACCCTAGCATTTTTCGTTAAAAGTTGTATTTGTTTATCCAACAAAAAATATTTATATACATTATAATCGTATTACAAGGAAAATAAATAATCTAAAATAAAAAGGTTAATAAAAAATTTTAATTATTTTTTTACTACGCCCATTTTTAAAAATTTTTACTTACCTTACCAATAATATATTTTTCTACTTAGAGATTTAGAATACAACACTAAATTTGGGTTTTCTTCGAAGTTATGAAAAAAGATAAAAAAAAAGAGTTATTCTCTGCATACAAGCATTTTTCCATACAAGTCATTTATATTTACATATTTTTTACGTTTTTCTCCGTGCCTCTTTTTCTTCTTCTTCTTCTTCTTTCTTCGTGCTTCATCTTTTTCTTCTCCTTCTTCTTCTTTCTCGGTGCCTCCTCTTCTTCTTCTTCTTCGTAATTTCTCTCTCTCGTTATCGTCGTCATCAACACCACCTCTTCCTCCTCCTTCTCTTTCTCCTTCTTTTTTCATTGAAGTTTCTTCTCCTCTTTTTGTTTTCTCTTTCTCCTTCATCATCAGTTATCTCGTTGTTGAAGATAATAAATAATTCAGGTTCAGAATGTCAATTGAACCATAACAAATTTGATTATTGTTTTGAATCCAAGGCTAAGGTGTGGTTCAATTTAGAAGAAAAAATATAGCATTAGAGGAAATATTTTTCTGCAGTAAATTTGGGTATAGTACGAAGATATTTGGGTGTAACACGAAGATATTTGGGTGTATCTTAAGAATTTTTGGGTGTATTTTTATTTTGATAAGTTCTGCATAATTCAAAACTCTTCCTCTTCCTGTTTTTCATCTTCTACTATTTCTTCTTTTTTTTTTTTTATCATCAACACCATCTTCTTCTTTTTTTTCTTATTCATCTTTTTTTTTATTTTACCTTCTCAAATTTTTTCTTGTTTTACTCTTTTAACAAGAATAAAAATAAAAAAATCAAACAAAGAAGAAAAAGAAACGTATAATGCTACAAAATTACTTGAAAGAGGATAAACTTACATTCATTTAACTAAAAGAAATAAAGAAATAAGGAAAAAAAGAAGAAAAAAATGCAGCATTAGAGAAAATATTTTTCTGTATTTGTAGCAAATTTGGGTGTAACACGAAGATATTTGGGTGTATTTTAAGAATTTTTAGGTGTATTTTTATTATGATAAGTTCTGCATAATTCAAAATTCTTCCTCTTCCTCCTTCTCATCTTCTATTGTTTCTTCTTTTTTTTTTGATCATCATCACAATCTTTTTTTCTTTTTTTTATTCATCTTTTCTTTTTTAGTTTACCTTCTCAAATTTCTTCTTATTTTACTCTCTTAACAAGAATAAAAACAAAAAAAAATCAAACAAAAAAGAAGAAGAAACACATAATGCTGCAAAATTACTTGAAAGAGGATGAACTTACATTCAATTAACTAAAAGAAAGAAAGAAATAAGAAAAAACAGAAGAAAAAAATGCAGCATTAGAGAAAATATTTTTCTATATTTGCAGCAAATTTGGGTGTAACACGAAGATATTTGGGTGTAATACGAAGATATTTGGGTGTATTTTAAGAATTTTTTGGTGTATTTTTATTCTGATAAGTTCTGCATAATTTAAAACTCTTCCTCTTCCTCATTTTCATCTTCTACTGCCTCTTCATCTTCTACTGCTTTTTCTTCCTCATTTTCTTATTTCGTTTTCTTATAATTCTTCTCGGGAGAAAAAATCTAACAAAGAAGAAAAAATACATAATATTGTAAAATCAATAGAAAAAAGAGGAGGAAAAAAAATGCAGCAACAACAATAGTAATAAAAAAACAACGATGAAGATGAAACACGCGAAGAAAAAGGAGAAGAAGAAGAAGGAAGAGGAGGAGGAGAAAGAGGAACGTGAAGAAGAAGTATCTTCCATAATGGTGAGTGAGAGCGCGCTTTGAAAATGGTTGAGTGACGCGCGTGTTTTTTTTTTGGTTGCCCACGGTATCCCCCAACCCGACAGGCCAATAATTAATCCGTCGCGGATCGGAGCTCCATTTAAGGGTCTGCCACTGGCCAATGAGTTGCTGCATGCACAAGGCGGGATTCGAACCCCCGACACTTGCTTAAGCGGACGAGTGAGCTGACGCGCGTGTTATCACACTCCAGTGAGTGAATGTAGTTTTTGTTAGATTTGGTATCGAGAGAGTTGGTATAATCTTGTGTAAAAGTTAACGGTGTAACTTTCCTATTTATAAAAGGAAAAAAAAATTTATTTAAATAAATTTAAAAAATATTTTATTTAATGAAATAAATAATTTATACAATAATTACGAAACACATGTATCGTTTATATTGTAAACGAGATAAGATAGACCGAATGACACGTGTATATCTTGTTTACGGTATAAACGAAATATATAAAGTGGGTACGACCTATATATACATGTCGTTTACAGCGACGTTCTGACCCATTTTCAACTTAAAGAAAGTGGTCGAAAGGTTGGAAATGGAGTCCAACGACATGTATATAGGCTACTGTTACTCTTATTTCGTTTATAGTGTAAACAGGATAAGTTTATATACGTATAATTCGGTCNNNNTTACAATTATTTTATAAATTTTTTATTTTAATAAATAAAATATTTTTATTTGTTTAAATAAAAAATCCAAGAAAAAAAGGACTGAAATATTCAATTTTAGTACTATTAAAGTCGCACACCTTTTAGTTCCTTCATTAGATTAATAACAATAAAATATTCTTATTTCTTATGTACCTACTAGTGTTGTTGCTTTGTTATCTTCAGAAATCCCATTGAATCAAGTCAACCAATGATTTGTTCACATAATGTGTTCCTTTTTTTTGGGGTAACAGTTCTTCACAATTTATACACACAAGAACATTGATACCATTTACTCTTTGATACCATTTCTAAGATTGGTTTGATTTCCAGTGAAAAAAAATGGCAGCAGCACTAGTGGGTGGAGCTTTTCTATCTGCTGCACTTCAAGTGTTGTTTGATAGATTGGCTTCAAAGAAAATGCTTGATTTCATCAAAGAAAAGAATCTCAGCCGAAATTCGGTGAAAAATTTGGAAATCAAGTTGTTATCTGTGAGTAAAGTTTTGAGTGATGCAGAGAAGAAACAGATTCATGATCCAGAAGTTAAGAAATGGGTCAATACGCTGAAAGATGCAGCTTTTGATGCTGATGATATCTTGGATGAGATTGCAACTGAAGCTGAAAAAGCTTCAAATTCAGGTACGGTTTCGAAAAAATTGTTCCCAATTTCATTCAATTCTTATTATAGAGATCTTGAGAATAGGCTGGAAGAGATACTAAAGAGGCTGGGGTTTATTGTTGCTGAAAAGAATAATCTTGGTTTGGTAGAGGGGAATGTGGACATAGTGTCACAAATTGTTCCAACAACATCATTGGTAGATGAAGTTTTTGGGAGGGAAATGGATAAGAGGGTAATAATGAAATTATTGTTAGAAGAAGATGATTCAAGTGGTAGTAAGATTGGTGTTATTCCAATTGTGGGAATTGGGGGTGTTGGAAAGACCACACTTGCTCAGCTTGTGTACAATGATAATAAGGTGGAGGAGCATTTTGGTCTTAAAGCATGGATCGATGTCTCACAGCAATTCGATGTGTCTCATGTGACAAAGACGATATTGGCCGTGACCGGTTTGTATAATTATGACCTTGATGACTTGAATCTGCTCCAGGTGAAACTGAAGGAGAAGCTATTGAAGAAGAGATTTCTAATTGTGTTAGATGGCGTTTGGAATGCTAGACCTGATGATTGGGAGCTTTTCTGCCGGCCGCTTCAAATTGGTGATCAGGGAAGTAAAATCATAGTAACAACCCGACACGAAACTGTTGCGTTGAAGGTGGGAACCGTCGAGACTTACTTTCTGAAAGAGTTGGGGGATGAAGATTGCTTGAGGGTATTTGCAAAACATGCGCTTCTGTCTCGTAGTGCAATTCAGGATCAAAATATTCATGTTCTTGGTGGCGAAATTGCTAAGAAATGCAGAGGATTACCTTTAGCTGCGAAAGCTCTTGGTGGTCTCTTAAGATCAATTCCTTCTGTTGATGATTGGTACAAGATACTGAAGAGAGAAATATGGCAATTTTCGGATGAAGAACTTGGCATTATTCCAGCTTTGAAATTGAGCTACTATTATCTCCCTTCACATTTGAAAAGGTGCTTTGCTTATTGTTCTATATTTCCTAAGGGATATATATATGATAAGGAGCAAATCATACTGTTGTGGATGGCAGAGAACTTCATTGAAACCCCAAATCAAGGTTTAACAATGGAAGAAGTCGGTGACCAATACTTCAATGAATTGGTCTCTAGATCGTTCTTTCAGAAGTCGAGCTTTCACAAATCGCAGTTCATGATGCATGATCTCATAAATGATCTAGCAAGAGATGTGTTTGGAGAATTTTGTTCTAAGTTGGAAGATAAGTTCTCTCCACCTGTCATGGAAAAGACCAGGCACATATCCTTTCTAAGGGATAACTATGATCTAGACTTGGTAGAGGATTTAAAAATGGCGAAGCGGCTGCGCACCTTCTTATCACTGAATTTGTTATGGCCATTCTTGGCATCTACATCTCAGGAGGTGCCAGTTGATCATCTTACAGTGCTAACGTGTTTGAGAGTGCTGTCTCTGAATGATTGTTATGAGATTAAAAGATTATCAAAATCAATTGGCAATCTGATACATCTTCGCTATTTGGATGTCTCTCGCACTTCAATAACAAAGCTTCCTGAATCTGTCTGCACTTTGTACAACTTGCAGACACTGAAGGCAGCAAAATGTGCTTCCCTTAGGAAATTGCCGAAGAATCTGCGTCGTCTCGTTAATTTGCGATACCTTGATATTCGGGGAACTCCCTTGCAGCAGATGCCAAAGAAGATCAGCAAATTGGTGAATCTTAAAATGTTGAGCACATTTGTTGTAGGCAAAAATAAAGGATCAACAATTCAAGAGTTGAAAGAGATATCAAAACTTCATGGATCGCTCTCTATTAACAAGTTACAAAATGTTGCTGGTTCTGCAGATGCATCGAATGCTAAATTGGTGGATAAGGAATTTCTTGAAGAGCTGAAATTGAATTGGGATGGTACAACTGGTCTCAAAGATTCACAGGAAGAAATCAATCTGCTAAATAATCTAAGGCCCCATGAAAACCTGAAGAAACTCTCTCTCCATTATTATCGCGGAACAAGATTCCCAAATTGGTTGGGAAATCATTCTTTTCATAGCTTGACATCTATGTCACTAAATTGTTGTAGGTACTGTAATTCTTTGCCACCTCTTGGCCAACTTCCTTCCCTTAAGGTTCTTGAAATTTTGCAGTTTGATGAGCTGGTGACAATTGGCAATGAGTTTTATGGATCCTCTGCATTGAAGCCATTTCCATCTTTGGAGATACTGAAATTCATTTGTCTACCGGCATGGACAAAATGGCATTCTCTTCGAGAAAAATCTTTCCCTTGCCTGTATGAGCTTCACATAGAAAATTGTCCATCATTGAGCGACGATTTGCCTCGCCAGCTACAGAGTTTGGTAAAACTGGTCATCAGAGACTGCCAAAAGCTTGCTGCTTCAATCCCCAAGGCTCCAGCTTTGCAGGAAATGGAGATAACTAATTGTGACAAGGTAGTTCTAAAGGAAATACCAAGCAATCTAGAATCATTTAAAGTGAAAGGTTGTGAGATCATGCAATCTACATTTAAAGCGTTAGAGTACACAGGATCTCGCCTTCAAAGCTTGGAAATGTCTAGCTGTTCACGCGACATACTTTTTCCGCAATTGAAACTGCCAAGTTCACTAAGGAAACTTATTGTCCAAGACTGTGAGAAACTTGTGATTCCAACTGAGCAACCCAACAAAACAATTGAATGGATATCAATATCAGAAAGTTGTGATTCATTAGTATCTTTCCCAATGTCCATGTTTCCCAATCTCAGTTACCTTTTTCTTAAGGGCTGCAAAGCTCTAACATGCTTGTTGCTGTCACAAAACTGTCTCCAATTCCCAAGCCTTTACTCACTGAGTATAGTAAACTGTCCTGCTTTTGTATGTTGTGGGAATTTTTCAGCTCCCAACCTGACTCACCTTTTGATTTCTGGTTGCAAGAGCTTGATCTCATTGCCAGAGAACATGGACTTTCTCATGCCATCTTTACAAACACTTATAATATACAAATGTCCCAAAATTGAGTACTTTCCTGGAGGCAGTCTACCATCTGGTCTAGCTGAACTCCAAATAGGATACTGCGACAAACTTGTTGCGAACCGGTCTGACTGGAACTTGCAAAGGGCGGAGTCTCTGGAAATTTTTAGCATAATTGGAAGATGCGAGAATGTGGAAAGTTTCCCTGATGATGATCTTTTACCTGCCAATGTAGCAGAGTTGTTCATTGATGGATTTGTGCATCTCAAAAGATTGAACGGCAAAGGGCTTGAAAATCTTGATTCTCTGTTAGAATTTAACATTAGCATGTGCCCTCAGATTCAGTCATTGCCAGAAGAAGGGTTGCCTAATACACTAAAATTTCTCAGCATTTGGGGTTGCCCTTTGCTAAGGGAACGTTGCAAGAAGGACATAGGGGAAGATTGGCCTAAGATTTCTCACATACCCTTTATAACAATTGATGAATAAGCATAATCATTTTTAATGGAATCTTGTTACATCATGTTTGATTCTCACATTCTTTCTTGATTCTTTTGAAGTTCCTATGTAGAATAAAAGACTGTTCATTTGAATTTATATGAATATGTATTCAACTTATTTCCTTTCTCACATCTAAAGGGTCTAGTGTTTGTGTTCAATAGTATTATTTCGTGGAATTAGAATATCCCAGTAAAGTTAGTTAAGAATGGAAGTAGTTCCTACGATCTTCAGTGATGTAAGTTTTGTCTTAATGGTTATACATATTCTTTGTGGGGATAATATGTTTTTTCTGGTTCATTAATGTTATGCGATGTTGTTGAATCAAGTGTTAAGCGCAAAAATTAAAGCGACGTCATATCGTCTAGTCCGATGTGAAAGGGTACATGTTAGCACTCACAGGCACAACGTAAAGAGTAACTTGACATTGAGATCTTAAAAAATTTTTCGGTGTAAGCGGCCAATCTTAGAAACCATTTTAAGATTTAATTCATATTCTTTTGTTATTAAACTTACACACAATTCTTCATCACTAAATTATACTTTTCTTTTTGTTTTGTTCTCTTCGTATTCCTTACTGTCTTGCCGTAGGAGATACCAATGAATCCATTGAAGCTTTGATTGCAGGAGAAGCAGGTACACATAAAAACATTAAAATGTGGTAAATTGTCAAATAAATTATAAAGGCAAAAGTTATGTGTACTAATTAGGGGTGTTTAAATCCAAATGAATCTAAATTAAACCGCTTATCTAATCAAATCTAAACCGGAAATCAATTAAAATCCCACTAATTCGAATTTGATTATATTCTACTTTTTGCAAACCGCTGGATCGAATCGGATTTTGGATCTACTTTTCATAACCAATCCAATCCAATTCAAACCGCTTATTTTATTATTATATTTACAATTATATTTATAACATATTCAATTTGTTATATATTTTTATATTATTCATGTATTATTATTATTTAATAAATATTTTATGTTCAAAATGTTATTTATTTATTTATTTTAACTAACCTATAATTTTATTTCTATTGTTATGTTATCGCTGACTTTTTAAGATATTGTTGAAACTTGTTATGTCATTGTTGATTATTTAAAATTTGATTGATTATTTAATTTTTTTAATTTACAAAACCACAAATCCAATCCAATCCAAACTGCCGAATTTTTTTTAAAAAACATTCAATCCAAATCGCACCGCAAATAAAATTAGTGTTCGGATCAAATGAATTTTTGATTCAAAATCGATTCAAACCGCACTGCGAACACTTCCAGTGCTAATTACCAACCATTAAAACTTTGTAAAATTTATTAAATTTATGTTAACGTGAGACATGTTATAAAACATCATTTATATGTAGTATTGGTGGAAGAAATCATTGTTAGTCCGCATCAACCTCGTGCTAGTGGGAGAGGGAGCGCGGGACATCTAAGTGGTGGTGGATTGTTGATTCACGACTCTCGCATGCTATCATTGCCGGCCATGAATGGAGATGGAAGGGCATCAATGCATTGGAGGAGCCACTCTGCATGTACATATGGTTGACCATGCTCTTCATATTAGTCACCTTTGTATTCTATGCGTCGAAACTCTTGCTCTTCACGGTATTGATCCTCTACTTCTGCATACCTCATCATCTGCTCCTCTTACTTCTCTGTATAAGATTGGATTTAGCTAAAATCTTGTCCGATCCACATAAAAAATATCGAATTTGATATACATGTTCTTTATATCTAGATTGATCTGATCCAATCTGACAACTTTCAGATGTGATCAGATTAGAAATGTGAATATGATCATATTTTCAAAATTTTTTTAAAAACGACTTCTAGTATTTCTTCACGAAGATAGTGTTTTTTTTTTTCTTTTTTTTATCAGTCT
>NC_029786.2:81720592-81727615 GCF_000816755.2 Arachis ipaensis | reverse complement strand
TAGGTTTATTTTTTAATTTAAATATCAATATACAAAAAGAATTAAAATTTAAAATTTAAAATTTAAATCTTATAAACACTAACACATCCCAAATAAAACTATAAATATTCTAAATCAGACTTTTACTAGTAAAACCTTTTTTTCGCAAAAATTCATAGTTACAGCGCCTCCCCCTCCAGAAATTAGATGAGAGTATTCTTATTCTTGAAAGTGTTCATTAGTTTATAAATTTTGTTATTGAGGTTTGTGTTTGAAAGAAAAAAGCTTGAGTGAGTCAAAGAATTTATTGTGAGTAAAAAAATTATGTGAGTTTTAGTTTCTGTAGAGGAATATTATGTAATTGAAAGATGCTTGAATTATGTTATTTAATTAATTGTATATGAGTTTGTATTTCTATACATTTTTGTGTAAGATTTGTGTGATCAAATGATGAGTTTTGGATTTGTTTTGAAGACATTATACTTGTTTGTTTTTTTAAATTTATCTTGAGAAACATTTGTAATTCTACATCAAATATCTAATTTTTACTATTCTATTAATTTCAAATTTAAAATATTAATATAATTTTGACGTGTCAATTTTTAATTTTGGTTGTGTTTATATTGTTCATGTTAATATTAGATGTGTTTATGTTTTTGGTGTCTCATTTCTAATTTTTCAGAAATTAGATGAGAGTATTCTTATTATTGAAAGTGTTCATTAGCTTAGAAATTTTGTTATTGATATTTGTGTTGGAAAGAAAAAAGTTTGAGTTAAGAATTTATTGTGTGGTTTGCATAATGATATTTACTATTTATTGTTTTTTTTTTTTGGCTTCTGTCTCATGCAATTAAGTAAAATTATTTTTAACATATTATATGCTGAATTGTATGGTATTTCTAATAGCTAGTTAAATATGGTGAATTTTCAATCCTCCTTATCAACTGTCAATTAGAAGTTTGGAACTATCATATTATAAATGATGGTGAGATTTTTAGATAACGTGATATTTTTAGATAATGCTAAATTTTAGGTAACGAGAGGCCTGTTCACATAAGCAACATGTCACTGCTTTTTTGTCAGGTTCATAAATTCAAACGAATAAATAAATAAAGGTGAATTTTATGGAAGAAAAAAAAAATTTTCTACACCTACAAAATACTTGTGGCATAATATAAAAAGGACATGTGGACATTTACAATTGATTCATGGTTCAGCAATAACAGAAATGATACACAGATTATAATTTGTTGCGGTAATTTGCAGTGCATTACTAAAAAATTAACAATTTGATAAAATATAATTACAGTTTTTAATTTATTTTTTATGGGCCAGGTGAGTTAGTTGAGAGAGTTTTGTTTGACCAATAATCATGAAGCACAAGACGAATAAAAAATATTTGGGTGGGATGCAGTGTTTTCCATAAATCTAGTGAAAAAAAAGGATCAAAATTTTAAACTGCTACCCCAAAAAAAAAAAAGCTGAACCACATTTTTAATATTTATCTATTTAGTAGATTTTGATAAATATACCAATTTTGAAATTGGGAGACCATAATTTGGTGTTTGGATAAGTTATATAAATTAAAATATTTTTTTTTTCATAACATATTATATTATAAAGTAACTTTACTATAAAAGTTAACATCCAATATTTTAAAAAAAGTTGTCAAAAAATAATTTATAGACTTAATATCATAAATTTAAAATGAAATGAATGATAGTAAATAATAAAAAAACAACGTAATTATGCTATAAGACAATAACATCATCTTGTAGCAAAAAATTGGGTGAATAACTTTTTTTTGTATTTTAATATTTAGCGTAAAATTATTAAAGACTGCAATTTATAAAAAGTTGTATATTTTTTACTTTTTAAATATAATGCTGGTTTAGTAAAATTTTTAACTTTTGAAAGTAACTTATTAAAATTAGTTTTTAAAAGATAATTTTTTAAAATTTGTAGCATATAAATTTGATAAATCAAATTAAAAATAATTTTTCAATAAATATAAAAAACAATAATTATATTTAGTAAAATAATGATTTTTTTAATTTTAATAAATAGAAGTTAACTTTTAAAAATTACAAGTATAAATATATTATCTTTTTGGTTTAGTTTACTAAATATAAAACTAGGTTTTTAAATTTTTGAAAAACATAAACACTGCTATTAAACCAAACTATAATTCCTGAAAAATAAGTTATACTAGTTGTATTTTAGAAAACAAAATAAAAATAATTTGTGATAACCATGAGTTACAAAAATTCTTTGGTGAAATTAATTTGTGATAACCATAATATACATTCATCACAAATTCTTTTTTATTTTCGTGCCTGCATTTTGGTTCTTTTTTATATATTTTTTTACTCTAATATACTGCTAGGATAATCATATTGCGTGGTTCACGAGGTTTTGGCTAAACAAGATACTCTTTCAACAAATAAATTTGGCCCATCAAATGATAAAAAAAAAAAACCTGTGATTACATTTCAAATCAAATTGTTAATTTTTATGGGAGTATGCTACTAATCACTGCGGTAAGTTATAATGTCAGCTTTTTCTGTTATTGCTGAACCATCAATCAGTTACAAATGTCCACATATCCTTCTTATGCTATGTCACAAGTATTCTATAGGTGTAAAAATTTTTTTCTTTCTACACCATAGAATTCACCATAAATAAATTGCTCATGGTAACATCAAGTATAATCAAATTATACGAAAAAAGAAAAATTTCGGTGACTAATTGAACACCATAATAGCCAACCTACCACTTAACAAATTTTTCGAGACTCGCGGCAAGGTTGGTAGTGGGCAAAATCTTGATTAGCTAAGCTCACATTACCGTGCGTGAACGGAATGTTGGGTACGAGAGTTCACCTGCGCTGCAACAATAGCCAAACCTCCAAATTGAAAACCCTAAAATCGAAATTTTAACCTTCACAAATTTTAGAATCAAATGAAGGTAAATACATACCTTATCGACGATGGTGAGTGAAGGGAGGACGATGCTGACTGCAGAGTCTTTCTGATGTGAGCACACAACAAAGAGGAACAATGGTTCTTGAGTGGTTAGTGTAAACACTCGGTAATTAGTAAATAATTAGCTACCAAATTAATTATTATTTAAAAGAATTAGGAAATTAAATTTGATAAGTTAGAAGAGTAAAAATAATTAAAATATAAATTTTAACAATAATTTTAAAAATTTTAGCCCAACGAGCTAAATCGAGTGAACCGGGCCCAATATATATGGGCCCAAGTCCACTCACCTAACCCCATATATACAAGCTTAGCATCAAGCTTTCTTCCTCATTCTTGCTTCAGCCCATGGAGAAGAGAGGAAAGGAAAACAAAATTCCAAAATCCTTATTCTTGATTTCAATTTTACCACGCGTTCGTCTCGAAATTCTCTACAAAACTCACCGAACAATTTAGTAAGGAATTTGAGATTTCATGTCCAATTCTTCCCCTCTTTAATTTGTGATTTTGGGTTTTTGAATATTGAGGGATTTGGTGTTTTGATGACTTAGGTGAACTCTAGCGGCGAGTAATCACCGATTTTGTCCATTTGACTCGTAGGTAACAGTGAAGGAACCCTAAACTTTGTGAATTGGTGGTTTAGTGAGCCCTATATTGATTATTGTAATATTGTATGAATAAGATTGTGTATCTTGTTGAATTGGAGTTCAATTGGAGGGTTGAGATGAAATTCTAGCAGTTAAATTTGTGAAATTGGCATATGGAAGCTTGAAGCTTGTGAAAGGAGAGGCTTTTAAAGTATTCCACACTTAGGGAGAAATCGACCAATGTATGATTTTGGTTTCTCGTAGTTAATGTTTAATGTCACGTGAAAACTTAGGCTAGTGGCTATAGGATAGGTTGAATTATAGAAGCTTGTTAAGGTTTAGTAACTTTGGTGTAAATGTTGAGTTATTATGAAAATGTATTGATTTTTGATGATTGTGATGATTGATGATGATAATGGATTGTGATGGTAATAGATTAATGTTGATGAATTGTGTTGTTTGATTTTGAATTGTTTGGTTTGTTGAGGAAGAGAAGGAATGAATATATATGGAATTGCTTTGTATATAAATTGTATATGTTGATGATTTGATGATTATGGAGTGATGATAATTATTGATGTTGGTGATGATTTGTGATAATTAGGAATGTGGAATGTGAATTGAGTTGAGAAGTTGGGTGTGGAGTGATTGAGGAAGGATGGAGAGGTAATTGGTAGTGATTTTTTATTGTGATTGAAGTGATATAAATTGAGGATTTTGGAAAACTAGTGTTTGGAAACTTTTGGTAAAGACTGATTTTTGACCAATTTCGGCGGGTCATAACACGACTTTCGGACTCCCGAATTTTGTGAAACTTATTTCAAATGAAAAATGGGTCCGTGAAGTTTATGTCATTTAAAAAATGGATGAAAAATTATTTAAAACAAAAAAGTTATGTGCGATCGAAGTTTGGTGCAAAAATCTGGTTTTCTGCAAACTTAGCAGCTTTTGAGGAAAAAGGGGTGGTCTCGTATGCAAACGTGCATGCGACGCGGGATTCGGGCTCTGCTCAGGCGTTCCGCATACATGGACCTGCAAATTTGGACGCTCGCGTACGCGAACAGCATACGCAACGCGAGAATCCCCCGCTGTTTTGAAATCTCGCGTACACGGACATAATCCCGCGTACGCAAAACCCTTGTTTTTCCCAAATGTGATATTTTTTAATGTTAAATCATTCCACTAGCTTTTCAAACCCCGGTAACTAATATTTAAGGCTCGAAAGTTAGTTTTTATATTATAGAAGAAGAGTGAAATTATTGAGGAAATTAAATTGAAGTGCAAAGGGGTCTATGAAGAGAAGAGATCAATCAATGGGGTGCGAAAATATTGAATGTAGTATAAGATTGAATCTGATTGAGAAAGAGACCCCGGGTAAGAGGCAGTGGCGGTTTCCACTTGCTCTGGGTAAGAGATGAGGATAATGTTTATGATTGAAAAGTGTGACCGGCACTATATCCCAAGAGTGTGCTGGGGCACTATATCCCTGATAGATGGTGATTGTGACTATGATGAGGTGGATTGAGGAATGATTATTTAAGTTGCGATTCTACTTGTGTGTTTGGTTGTGTATATTCTGTTCCACTTTTGTTACATTATTTTTTCTCTGTTTGTAAAGTGTGTCGGACACTATATCCCAAAAGTGTGGCGGGCGCTATATCCCAAGGGTATGGGAGCACTTTACCCTAAGAAGTGAGTTGGACACTATATCCCATGAGTGTGATGGGAACTATATCCCAAGAGCGTGGCGGGCGCTATACCCTAAGAGTGTGGGAACACTTTATCCTAGAAAATGATGGGCACTATATCCCATGAGTGTGGCGGGCACTATATCCCAAGAGTGTGACGGGCACTATTAGGGGTGTTTGCGGTGCGGTTTGGTTCGATTTTTGAGAGAAAAGTCATCTGATCCAATCGTTTAATTAAACTGCAGTTCGGTTTGGTTCGGTTTTTTTATCGAAGTCATCTGAACCAAACCAAACCAATTAAAATCGGTTTGGTTTGGTTCGGTTTGTTCGGTTTTTTCAATCAATTTAAAAAAATACTACCATACTATTTCACAAAGTCATAACATTGAAATCGACAAACACAAATATAGAATAGCTAACAAAGTTTTGATCCAATAAAATTTAATGACAAAAAGAATTTAATTACGACAACTAAAAAGTTTAAAAGTTCGATAGTAACACAACTGATCTAAAGTTAATCTTTTCAAGCCTATCATGTTATCATCATGCTTTACTGCTTAAACAGGACAAGACAATAACTTCAGTTCTATAACACATGCTTATGTTTTTATTTTATTTATTTATTTTGTGGTTACATACATAAGAATATGAAATCCCAGACATATTAGTTATGGAAAACAATAATAAGTATATTTAAGTAGCTTCATATAATCGAAAATTAGCAGACTTATAATTATATTACATAGCCAATATAATAATAATAAACACAACAACATTAACAACTAACTTACATAGGTGATCTATGCCTGGAAAATTTAATATAAGTATTGAAAAATGAGGGACTATGAAAAATTCGTTTCCTGCTTAGATTACAAGTAAAACCTTTCATGTTATTCAGGATTATTAAAGTGTCAGTGTTCTTTTTCAAAAAAAAAAAAAATTATGTTGATACTCTGGTTGATTTTATATCTGACTTTGAAAGGTAGCAAAACATGATACACTTTCTTATACCCGCTGTAACTTTTATAGAAAGCATTACTTCATATATGCCCAAATAGGAAGATTATTTATGACTCAGCTTCTAACAAACCTACAACGTAATCCATAATGGAACTTATAAGAATAATATATTATTACAAATATGGCTGCTATATTATATTAGTATGTCATATCTAAACTCCAAAAAAATTGTCCTCTGTTAAGAATATGTTGCTTGACTCATATTTTATCTATCATTAAATGAAACATATTTTATCTATTCATATATAAAGGTAGTTGATATTGAAGTTGTGGAGGGTGACTCACCATAAGATAGAAGAAAGAAGAGGCCATAATTGTGGAATATTTGTGCCAATAAGCATCAGCAATGGGTGCCACCAACAAGGGCATTATGGAAGTGAAGCCACACCAACTATTAAGTATTAACCATTTTTGCAGCAGATAAGTTCCTTAGCTTCACTACATCAGCTAGGTATGTAACCAAATTTGATGCCACCCCTTTATATACAAACCTCTCTATGCCTGCAATTGCTGCAATACCCAACACCAATTAATCATTAAAACAAAGATGGTGGTGCTGGCTGGCGTTGGGTGGTGCTGTTGGTGAGGAGGTCCTGGGAGAAAAGGTTTGGCAGCGCTGGGAGGAATGCTTCGGCGGCACTGCAAGGTTGTGGGAGGAAGGACTTTGCCGACGCTTAGAGGTGCTGCAAGAAGGTGGGTTCACCGCCGGCCTCGAGACTCCAGTGCAGAGAGCGTCAGAGCGAGACTGAGAGAAGAGAGCAGCTA
>NC_029786.2:81717449-81720512 GCF_000816755.2 Arachis ipaensis | reverse complement strand
GGCAAGAAGGCAAGAATTGAAAATCGAACCGAACCGTAATAAAAACAGCAAAATATGTTTTTTTCGATTTTTTTTTAATTTTCGGTTTGGTCGATTTTTTATTTTTTTGGTTCGGTTGATCGGTTTAGTTTGGTCCGGATCGGTTTTGAACACCCTAGACACTATATCCCAAGAGTGTAGAGGCATGTCAGAGAGACGATATCCAGGTTAGCTACCGGGTGTGTCAGATTCTGGCAAACTAACCGACACGTGAGCTCACAGCCAGTAGGGTAGGCATACATCATATGAATTTGTCTATTTTGTTTGAGTGTGCATTATTTGGGTTTGCTTGGTTGATTATCTATGCTTATTTACTATATGTTCTGCCTATTATAACTGCATTTTATCTATGTCTTTCCTTGTCTGTATTGTATGTCTTTGCAATTGAGAGATCCCTCGTATGCTGGAGGTGTGACGAGGATTGTTCCAATAGTATTTCGGAGGATTGGATGAAACGAAAAGTGACGGATTGAGTTACAATTAGATTTAGAACCTGAGTACCTTAGATAGTTTACCTAATTTTTGGTTTAAATTATAACTCTAAGTTTTAAATTTGAGTGTCGGAGTTTTAGGAAAGCCTCTGGCTTTTTTGGGACCTTTTATAGCAGGACATGAGATACCGCATTGAGCATTCTGGAGACTCTTGGAAGCAAAGAACTATCTTAGGACTCGGTGTTTGTATTCTGTTTATGTTTATATATGTTCGTAGATTCTCCACCTTGTATATATTATGTTTTGTCCCTCTTAGAGGCTAACTTGGAGGAACAGGTGTTTTGTCATATATTTTGGGTTGCTTTTGGGATTATATATTTGCTTCGCAGGTCGAGCCTAGAGCTTGTTATTTATATCTTTGGAACTCTAATCTTATATACACATTATCTTTTCTACTCAATCTTATCTACCTTTCTATATTTATCCGATCGTGAGTGATGCGCTTTCCTGTTTGTGTTTCGTTTTAACTTTTTCTTTCAAGGCTCCTAGTTATAAATTCTTTCAACTATATTTATGTACGTCTTTTTCTTTTAGAGGTCATAGCGCTTTGTCACCTCTTATTTACGTCTTAGGCGTAAAGCTCTGTGTCGTAGGATATTATAGTTAGCTGTGAGTGTGTAAAAGGAGCGGTGAGTGTGGAAGAGGAGCTACGGTTCTGGAGTGGCGAGTAGTGCGTGGTGATTGGTGATGGCGAAACCTTCCTCCAATTTGGGATTGAGTGACGCAAAGTGTTGGTGGTGAGAGTTATGTTCTTCTCTGATTTGGCTAAGTTACATTAGTGTTTATTGGCGAAAAGGGAAAAAAATGATTAAGTGTTGGGGCATTTGGTTCTACATACATTAGGCAACACTTCTGAGGCGCACCCAAAACATAACAAATAGGTTACTCTTCAAAAGCATTATCTTTGGTGTAAAAAGTGTAGCCATAGCTATTCAAATAGGCTACGCTTTATAAGTGATATTTGTAATATCTAAGGAGACACTTTTCAAGTGATACCACAACTGTGTTTCCTATTCTCTTATAAAAGGGCAACATGAAGAAAAGCGTAGCCTATTCTAGGAATAGACTACACTTTTCAAATGTAATTTAAAAAAAGTGTGGCTAAATGGGTATTTTTTTTTGTAGTGATTGAAAGGAACAATTAAGAAAAAAGGAATAGAGAAAGAACAAAGAAAGGAATTGAAAAGGATTTATAGAAATAGAAAACTGAAAGGTAAATATTGATTGGGCCTTGGTGCCGATTGTATAGTGGGGACGCCCACAGACTAAGAATTGCTTTTCGGGGGTATGCATATCTGTAGAAAAGGGGTTAAAAGTCAACTGATGTGGTTTTGGCCATACGACTTATATGCAACCGATGCAAAAGTTATATCTAGGACTTGTGCCTACGTAATGTCGGGCTATCGGGTGTAAACCAACACGTGAGCTCATGGTTTGCATATATATGACAGACATGCATCATACTTGTTTACCATATATACTCCCTGATGTGCATTATGTACCTGTGTATGCTTTCTTTGTTGTATTCTATTTTCTGTATTTCCTGTTTGGTTATTATTTTTCTGTTTATTTACTATTTCCTGTATTTTATGTTCAAGTACGGTTATTTGGTAATAATAAAGAATTAATGAACTTAACTAACAACTCCGACCTTACTAAAAACCCCAAGTTCTTACCCCTTTCCTTCCCCCTTTAGATGAAGCTCCAATGGCCCAGTAATGACAGATAATCGTGCAGATACATAATATTTTGCCTTTTGATGAAGTTTAGCTTGGCCTACATCTTGAAGACTTAGAATATTATTCCCTCACTTTTGTAACTTAGAGAGAGCAAGAAGTGTAAGACCCAGAAATTTCAGAAAATTTTATTATGAGCCAATTTCAAATTTATTTATTTATTAGAGATTTTATTTTTAGAAATTATTTCATTGAAAATAATTAAATTAGGCTTTGATAATTAAAATATAAATTTTACTTAATTTCATTATTATTGGATAATTTTCTATACTTAAATTATAAAATTCAGTAATTGTAAAAGAATAAGAATTTTATATGATTTAGTTTAAATAATTGAGATTTTAGAATTTAATATTTTAATTTCATAAACAAAGAAAATAAATTATATCATCTCTAATTTTAAATTAAGATACTTGATTAAAATCTAATTAACAAATTGTAATTAAGTAATATTTTTAAAGTAATTTCAAGGGATTAAATTAGATTTCAAATTAATAAAATATACCCTAATTTGATTAGAATAACCAAATCCTAATTAACCCAAATATCCTCAAATTAAACCCTAACCTCCCTAATACTAACAGCACCGCCATCCACCCCCCAAAACCCTCAGCCATTCACCCATTCACCAAGAAAGAAAGAAAGAAAAACAGGAAGAAATAAAGGGAGAAACGAACAAAGAAGAGAGGGAGATTCGAGAAAGCAGGGGGGAACGGAGGAGAAGGAGAGGGAAGAAAGGAAGGAGCTGGCCGACGCTGCTGGGTCCGCCGCCATCGTCGCGCACCATTGTCGCCGT
>NC_029786.2:81713923-81717284 GCF_000816755.2 Arachis ipaensis | reverse complement strand
TCGCGTGTCACCGCCCGGCCCAGTCGCCGTTCGTTAAGCCATCGTTGCCGCTAAAGCTCTGGGTCGCCGTCAGCTTCGTGCAAAGCTACCATGGGTGTTGTTGTCGAGCTTGCAAATGAGAGAGGGAGGCATCGGTGCCTATGCCGCTATCGCTCTTCCACCGTCGCCAAAGATCTGCCACCGAAGTTGCTGGACTCGCCGTCATTGCACCCAGGTTGCTGTTGCATCGCCGGAGCTCTACGTTGCCGTGTTGGCCGCCAGAGACCGCAACTAAAGCCTCTGTCTTCTTGGGTTTCAATTGCCGCGAGTTACTTAGTTGTACGCCATCGCCGAAACCGGGCCAGATTTACTGATAACTGTTTCTTCCTTTCTTGAATTTGTTTCGCTTCTATTTTGTTCCACTATTCTTATTATTGTTGGTGTCTCTGTTGCCTTAATCACTCGGAGTGATGTTACTGCCGCTAGGACGAATGCCTGGGTCTGATTTCTGTTTTTCTGCCGTTGGGAGTAGACACCGGAGCTATTCTTAATTATTCTAGTCGGGTATCTTTTTCGATTCTAGGCCATTTACATGTTTTACTGTCTTTTCCATGCTTGTTTTGAATTGATTTTTGTATATGTCCTTGTTTGGGTTTCTTGAAGCTATTTCAGCTACTGTAATTGTAATTTGTAATAACGCGGTCGCTATAAGAGGCGTCAGAGTTGTTGCTATTTTCATGGGGTTAATGTTGTCGTTGTTGCCATGAATTAAAAGGAAAGGGAATTGTCACGATAAGTTATGCGGACTCGGTTAACTGAGGTAGGGGATCGTTTTAAAGGTAAAATATTTTGGGGTTGAATACCTGATGAGTTTAATGGATTAATGTAAGTGAATTAATTTCTGTGCTTGAAATGATTTTCTGCTGTGATTGAAGTTGTGGCTGAATTGATTATTGATTTATCAATTTTTTTGAGTTTCTGGGAAAAATGATTGAATATGTTGATTTTGAACCTCTGTTTGAAATTGGTTCTTGTTGATTATGAAAGATGAATTTGGAAATGTTAATTTGAAATGTTGGTTTTGATTGAGTCGAAGTTGAAAAGAGGGGACTCGTAATTGGTGTTAAACTCCAGTTTTTAGAGGAGGTGCTGCCGGAGTTTTTCTAAGAATTTTGAAGAAGTTTTGGTTGTGATTTCGAAAATGATTTTGAATGTTTTTGAAGATTATTAAAGAGAATTGGATTCTTATGATTTGGTTAACTTGTGGTTTTAAACTCATTTGATTTCTAATGATGAAAAGAGATTTGATTAACTAGCCAAATACTTTAAAATAGTAAATTGAGTATAAATTCAAAGGGTTTGGGAATAGGAAAGTGAGTTTAAGATTTTTAATGAAATTGAACATAAGAGTTAAGGGGAAGAAAGTTATTTTAAGAAATATGATAAAAAAAAATGTGTGGTGTTGATTTGGAGGCGAGTTTAGTGAGTTGTTTGAAGGTTGTCTTTGAAATTGGGGTGTGATTTAGTGATAATTGGGTTGTTTAAAATCTGGTGATGACTCTGGTTAATTATAGTGATGTGGGGTGATGATTGTGATTGATGACGTTGGTTATGATATTGATGACAAGGTTGGTAATGAATGAGACATGATTGAGAATGATGTGGATATTGATGAATTATAATTGAAATATTCATATGGCTTATTTATTTGAATTATCTGAGATACGAATTTTCCTGGGTAAAGTACCGTGACTTGCCACCACGTGTTCCAGGTTGAGACTCGATACTTTGTTGACCCTACGACGTAAGGGTGACTGGGCACTTATAAATTCTCGGAAATGGTATCCCCATTGAGCGATTTAATATATATATATATGAGAAAAAACTATGCATAGACTCATGGGAATGTGCGTCGGGGGACTGTCCAATGATTAACTACCAGGACATGTCGGGTTGACTGTATAACCAAAAGATGAGCTCATTAGACAGGCATGCATCATATGCATTTGTATGTTTTGATTGAGTGTGTATTTGTTTTGGTTTGCTTAATTGCTTAGCCATGTTCATCTGCTACTTGTTTACTTGCTGTACTTGAATCCTATCTGTGATTTCTCTATTTGTCTCGTATGTGTATGTTTATCTAAGAGATCCTTTTTGGTGGAGGCGTGATGAGGGTGGTTTCTAGTATGTGGTAATGAAGGTTGAGGCAGGTAGACTAGGTGTTGCTTGAGTATTCTAATGTATATATTATTTGGATAGGAGTGAGCGAGGTGAGTTGGATAGGAAGTCACTAGGCACGTCTTTGGTTCTTTTTGTTTCTTTAAACTATTCATCTTACTAATTTGTAAGTTAAAGGAAATTTTTTAAACATCTTTTAAAGTAAGTTTTTCACTAAACTTTTTTTTAAAAGGTTACTTCAAAAGAAAATTGTTTTATAATGGAATTAATTCTATTTGCAAGTATTTCTTTACTTTGATGGTATTCCCGTCCCTACTGAGAACGTGTGGTTTGTTCTCACCCTAATATCTTCCACCTTTTCAGTGATACGTACAGGTTCGAAGACTCAGTTTGAAACTGCAGGCAATTATTGACTTTATTTATAAGTTAAGTTACTTTCATAGAGTTCCTTCGCTTGTTGTTTAAGATTTTTATTTTATACAGAGAGATCGGTGTTGTATCTGAATTTTATTTTGATTTACTTATATACGATTTGTTATTATTAGTAATTATGTTATTATTATTACTTGGTGATGTTTAATATATGATTTTTAGTGAGTTGAAAATAATTTTCTGGCATTTTATTAAAGATTGAAATACAATATCAAACTAAAGGCTCAATATTAAAATAGTTAATAAGAAAAATAGGTTAGTAATACCTTACTTTTGATACGATCATGATGTATTAGAAGTTAGGTCGTTACATTATATATGGAATTTAGGTTAGCCTACATACCAGTTTAGGGACTTTTTAGATAAGTCGGGGTCTGAGATATATATATATATATGTTACATAGTTAATAACTAGCTACTCCTAGGGTGTCGACACTAAATATTATTAATTAACGTGCAATATATATGTAGAATAGTTTTGAATCGTTTTATTTGTTATTACAAGTGATGGTATCTTTGAACGTTTCTGTTTGTTAAACTAAACGCGTTTAAATAATAATAAAAAAAAGAGATACCCCGCGAAAGCAACTATGCTTTAACAACGAAACAAACTCATATAATAAATATTAGCTAATAAATAAGAAAATAAAAATTAATAACATCTAATTTTTAGTATGATCATGACATACTAAAGATTGGATTTTTACAAAAAAAAAATTTGTGAAGTCCATTTGTTATAGTATTCACAGTTAAATACATTTTTTAAATAAAA
>NC_029786.2:81713044-81713798 GCF_000816755.2 Arachis ipaensis | reverse complement strand
ACTCAATAAAATCATTTATATTTTATATTGACAACAAACATAATATAACAAGGAGACAAACATAAACATACATCTATATATTTTTGTTATTTTTCCCACCACTTGGGTTCGTCCCTGCGTTAGAACATTGGTGAAGAGACTAAAAAGTAGAAAGTTTAGGGTTTTTTAAAGTATTTAATGTATAGAAAGTGAAAGAAAAAAACTGATAACTAATTTATATTTTCCATTCAAACCTTCTNATAAGTATTTTTCGTACTTACTATTAGCCAATCCCATTTCTCTTATCGAGGAACCGTTGGTTCATTAATGAGCCAACATCCAGTTTTAATTGCATATTGATGGGAGACTAAAAATTGGTGGCAAGTGGTGGAGGTTTGGGACCGTTGACATGAGTATGCCTCTTAAAACCACCACGGATTCGTCAATTGATGAGAAGAGTGTGTGTATGAGTGTATTTGGACAGATGCGATACACTTGTTGGTGTGTTTTATGTTATGTTTGGGATCTTGTGGCGATTCTTTAGCTGTTAGGGGAAATGGATTCTCTCTAATTTTTTTAACACTTTTGAGAAAATAAAGTGTAATTTTTTACAATTAATTTTATAAGTGGGATTAAAATTAAATATAAGAGAAAAAATAATAAAGAATGAGAGATCACAACAGACACCATCCAATTTTTTTTTACTGGAGAAGATTCACTCCCGCTGTTAAGTTGCTCCCGCAAAGTTGATGACTATTTGGTAGTCCTTGATTAA
>NC_029786.2:81696092-81712577 GCF_000816755.2 Arachis ipaensis | reverse complement strand
TTTATTATTCTTACAATTTAATTTTGATATCAAAATATTGTAAAAAAATTTACATAATTATTTAATAAAATTTTTAAAAATACTATTTACACATAAAAATCAGTCATCAAATTTGTTATTATATATTCGCATATGAATATATAAGTTGTCTAACTCATTTTTTATGTGTATTTTATATTTTAATATGTATTTCGTACGAGTGACTAATTTGATAACTTATTTTTTTTGCATATATAATTGTGTTTGAAAAGGAGATTGAGATGAAAAAACTGAGACTGAAAGACAAAGACTAAGTTAAATTTCTGTATTATTTATATAACACTATTTTATAATGCCAATACATAGAATTAAATTCTTACTTTTAATCACCAAAAGTATTTAGTTATATTACTTATTTAATTATATGACTATAAATAAATTGTCTTAACAATGAAATTACTATTTATTATTTAAAACACTAATGCTAAATGAACAACTTATATTGTAGGGTATATACCTATTTTGGTCCTCAAAAAATTTTAGATCAGACATTATAGTCTCTAACTAAAATTAATTATTCGATTGGTCCCTAACAATTAATTCCATCAGTCACTTATTATTTAAAACACTAATGCTAAATGAACAACTTATATTATAGGGTATATACCTATTTTGGTCCTCAAAAAATTTTAGATCAGATATTTTAGTCTCTAACTAAAATTAATTATTCGATTGGTCCCTAACAATTAATTCCGTCAGTTACTTAGGTCCTTGGCTCCGTCAACTCTAACGAAACACAAAATGGTCCCTGACAACTCTAACAGGGGACAAAATGATCCCTCACAACTCTAACAAAGGACAAAATGATCCCTGATCCCTTTATTCGAAAACGAAACTGTTCTTCCCTAATTTTTATCATATCTCACATAACCCTAACATTCATACTCTCCTTCTTCACCTTCACAGTCTTCTTTTCCATCTTTTCCTTCCTTCTCTTTAGTTCCAAGATTAAGCCATGGTGTAATTGCCATACGTATCACAACTACCTTAACATGTCATGGACCACACACTTCTTAAATCTCTGTGACTGGTACATCCACCTCCTCTACACTTCACCCACCAGAAGCATCCACTTCCACGTTCTCGATGACATCACCTCCAACCCTGACAACGTCCACGATATCCTCAAGACCAAGTTCCACAACTATCCTAAGGGCACGCCTTTCTCCACTCTCCGGCAAGCAATATAGATTGTTGGACATTAGGACATCATGAGAAGATTCTCCTTCGATCTCATATGCAAATTCTCATTTGAAATAGACATCGAGTGCTTCATTCCTTCTTTTTCAGAGTCCAAGTTGGCAGACAGCTTCGACCTCACATCCAAGCTATCAGTACAACGAGCAATGTCGCCGTTGCCGCTCCCCGCTCATATGGAAACTGAAGCGATTACTGAACATTGGTTCAGAGAAGAAGTTGAAGGAAGCGATCAGAGTGGTGGACAATGTGGTCATGAAGATGATAGGGCAGAGGAGGAGGGAGATGGCAACGACGATGATGGGTCTTAACAAATCAGACTTGCTGTCTAGATTCATGGGATCCATTGAAAATGACAAGTAGTTGAGAGACATAGTCATTACTTTCTTGAGTATGAATTGGTTGAGAACAAGTTGAGAATTTTTTTCTTGTGAATATTGAAGTTGTAGAGTGTGCATTGTGTAGCTTGAAGTTACAGTGTTAAATTGTTAGTATTATGCGAGATATAATGGAAATTGGGAGAGAACAGTGACGTTTCTGAACAGAGGAGATCAGGGACCATTTTTGTCCCCTGTTAGAGTTGTCAGGGACTATTTTGTCCTCTGTTAGAATTGACGGAGTAAAGGACCCAAGTGACTGACGGAGTTAATTGTTAGGGACCATTCGAGTAATTAATTTTAGTTGGGGACTAAAGTGTATGGTTTAAAATTCTTTGAGGACCAAAATGGATATATACTCTATATTGTACAACTATTATACAACTGAAAGTTTGGAAAGCTTTTATATTATATCACTAAACAAAAAAATACACCTACAACATAAATATGAGAACTTTCCACATCTTATTAGTTAAGAGGTAATGACCAAATCAGTACCCGAAAGATTCAAACACTAACATTTTGGTACCTGACTATTGTTATTAACAAAATGATACCTAAATGTTTTAAAAATTTGTCAAGCGTGTCCTCGTGCTTGCCAGACTATGGCTCCGGCGAGTAAGATGCTTACGTGTTCACCGGTTTTTGCTGACAAGAGATGTTTATTTTGAGTTGGAATTTGTAATTAAAATTATTATTCCAAACCCTAATCCCTCCCCCCTTCATCGTAGCCCCCTTTCCCTTTCCTTTTCCCTCCCTATCACAGCCCCCTTCCCTCTCCCTCCCTCTCATATCATCTCATCTCATATCATCTCATTTCTGTAATAAAAAAGAACAACAATCTAATATCTCAAAATTCCATCCTTTTAAAGCAACTACAAACCAAAACTTTCGATTCTCTCTCTCAGATAAGAGAAGAACAGAACGAGAATCTGAGAAGAAGAAGAAGAAGAAGAAGAAGGAATAATGGATCTAGCACTAGAGGAGCTACAATTCCTGAACATCCCAGAAATCTGTTGCCTTTTCTTCCTCTTCGCCTTCCCTCTCCTCTCCACTGCCGCCGTCGTCTTTACCGTCGCTTCTCTCTACACCAACAAAGCTGTCTCCTTTTCCTCCACCATCTCTGCAATCCCCAAAATCTTCAAGCGTTTGTTCATCACTTATCTCTAGGTCACGCTTTTGATGTTTATCTGTAACTTTGTCTTCGTGATTTTCTCAGTTTTGCTTATTATAGAAATTGATACACAGAACTCGTTTTTGTAGTTTTTCAAGGTTATTGTGGGTGTGTTGGTCATTGTGAATTTGGTGGGATTGTTGGTGCAGAACATTTTTTGCTATTTGCAAGAGTTACCATCACCAAGGGATTGATAAGAGTGCTTTACATGATCATCTTGGTAAGAAATTTGGGGGGTTTGTAGGTGGATTTTTTCTTTTTCTTCTTTTTTTAATGTAATTGATGGAATAGTATAATACATTTAGAAAGAAACACAAATGGTATTTGTAAGACCCAAGACTTTTGAAAAGTCCTATTTTAAACTAATCTCAAATTATATATATTTATTTATAGTTTTAATTTCAGAAATTATTTTTATTAAAAAATAATTAAAGGCAATTAATTGGATTTGAAATAAATTAAGGTTTTTATCTAAACTATATTCCTAAGTATTCTTTTCCTATTTATGATTTAAAGTTCTAGAAATTTGAAAATAATGGGGTTTGGCTATTTAAATTAGAATTTTGTCTAATTTTATAATTATTGATATAAAATTGGTAGTTATGAAATAATAAGAATTTTATATGATTGGATTTTAGATAATTTAATTTATATCATTTAATACTTTAAGTTAAAGATAAAGAAAATTAATTATATTATCATGAATTTTCAATTAGAATAATTTATTGAGAAAATCAATTAGTATTTTTATACCACAAATAATATTTTAAAATAATTTTAGAGATTTAATTAGATTTCAAAATTTATACTCCATGCCTCAATTTTATTATAATTACTTTACTATAATTTAAATCCAAAATCTTAATTTTATACACATACCCTAATCCCAATTAAATTACAATTTTCCCTTACTCCTAATGAAACCCTAGCCGCCATTAGCCTTCACCAACAGCAGCTGAAACCCCCCCTTTTGTCTAACCAAAATACGCACCCATCAGAAAAAAAAAAAGAGAAAGAAAGGGGAAGAAGGAAGGGGACCGAGGAAGGAAGGAGAGGGGGGGAGAAGAGTGAGGCGGCGCGGTGGGTGTCACTGCCACCGTTGCCGCCGCTGCTGACAGAGGAGAGAGGAGATCTGAGAGAGAAGGAGAGTGTCGCGAGGGAGCCGCTGCGTCGCGTCGCCGTTTGCGCCAGCGCCGAGGAGGACCGCGCGAGGAGGAGGCGCCACCGTCGCTGTCTTCATCGCGTGTGGAGTCGCCGTTGCCGACAAGCCCAGTCGCCGCCTGGTTGTGTTGCCACCATGAAGACCTCGCCGACGTCTTTCCCTTCGCAGATTGTCGCCGTCTTTGGAGCAGAGCGAAAGAGATCTCACGGTGGAGGAAACAGGGAGGCGCCGCCGTGCAGCGAGAAGCTACCGCCGCCGCGAAGTTACCACCACCGTTGCGCGCTCCATCACCGCTACTGCTGGGGCTGCGCCGCCGTGACCGAGCTTTTGCCGCTCGAAACCCGCTGCCACTGCCACTAGAAATCGCCACCGAGGCCTAAGTCAGTTTGGTAAGCTCTAATCTTGCCTCAGATCTTCTTTTCTGTTAAGTTGCTTCTACCGTGAGTTGTTACTGAGGTTGTTTGCATCGGATTATACCGTCACTGCTGCTGCAGGACCATCAGAGCTTCCGGTCGTTATTAGAGCTGTTGTCCGGTCAATTTAGAAGCTGCTACTGTGTCGTTCTATTCTGTTTATCATGGTAAGATTATGCGGTTCCGTTCTTGTTTATCGCAATACTCCATTATCGATCATGTTCTAATATCGCTCAATATCCGTCCCGCGTTAATTCTAAATTATGTCAGATATGTGGTTGTTGCTGTGATCCCTGCGGTTGATTGGGAATTTCTGCGGTTGCTGCCGATTAACATGAGAATAAGTATTTAATGGGTTTAATTATGCAACTTGCGACTAATTGAGGTAGGGGTTTTTCTTAAATCTATTTTACATTACAGGGTTGTTATAAATCGATATTAACGCGTAAAATACATTTTTAGTGATTTCGTGAGTCTTATGAACTGAATTGTGTTATTTTGGTTGAATGAGATCATTAGTTTGATTTGATATTAAACCCGATTTGATATTGGAATTTGATTTTAAAATAACTTGGAAAAGACTTGATATTTGAAAACAGGTTATTTATTGAGAATGATTTGCTATTTTAGAAATGATTCGAAAAGTGTTTGAGGGGATGGTTTGGTTTGAAACTGTTTGAGAAGACCGAGAATTCTTAACTATTGATTGATGGTGTTGGTTGAAGTCGGTTTAAATTGTGATTTATAGGATTGGTTGATTGAATTCTGGATTTGTAATTTCCTTGGGTTGAGTACTGTTGTTGTGATAATGGTTGTTATAAGTGATTTGACTGATTAACAGGTGTTTGGTTTGGTTTGGTTGGGACCCGAACAGGGTGGCAGAATCCGAGTTTTAGAGGAGATGCTGCCGAAATTTTATAAATTTGGGAGTTTTGTTTGAAGTAATTGTTTAAAAAGATTTAGTTCTTAAACGTTACTTGTTTCGAATTGATTTATTTAGAAAAGAAAGAATTATGTTTTGTTTAAAAAAATTCAACCCATGTTTAAAGAAATTAGGTATTGAAGCTTAACCTAATAATAACCAAGCCTTAGGATTGATCAAATGCTTATTCTATCTATTCAATAGCTCTAAAAAACGTGACTTAATTAGTAAACTAATAAAGAGAAAAGCTAAATTACAATATCATGTAAAAGTAAGTATTCACTCACTTATTTAGATATGTTTTAATTTGGCTACATAAATGTGATCCTACTTCTATAAATTCATTATACATTATACATCTTGTAAGACCCAAGACTTTTGAAAAGTCCTATTTTAAACTAATCTCAAATTATATATATTTATTTATAGTTTTAATTTCAGAAATTATTTTTATTGAAAAATAATTAAAGGCAATTAATTGGATTTGAAATAAATTAAGGTTTTTATCTAAACTATATTCCTAAGTATTATTTTCCTATTTATGATTTAAAGTTCTAGAAATTTGAAAATAATGGGGTTTGGCTATTTAAATTAGAATTTTGTCTAATTTTATAATTATTGATATAAAATTGGTAGTTATGAAATAATAAGAATTTTATATGATTGGATTTTAGATAATTTAATTTATATCATTTAATACTTTAAGTTAAAGATAAAGAAAATTAATTATATTACCAGGTATTTTCAATTTGAGTAATTTATTGAGAATTAATTAGTATTTTTATACCACAAATAATATTTTAAAATAATTTTAGAGATTTAATTAGATTTCAAAATTTATACTCCATGCCTCAATTTTATTATAATTACTTTACTATAATTTAAATCCAAAATCTTAATTTTATACACATACCCTAATCCCAATTAAATTACAATTTTTCTCTTACTCCTAATGAAACCCTAGCCGCCATTAGCCTTCACCAACAGCAGCTGAAACCCCCCCCTTTTGTCTAACCAAAATACGCACCCATCAGGGAAAAAAAAAGAAAGAAAGGGGAAGAAGGAAGGGGACCGAGGAAGGAAGGAGAATGATGATGATATTGAGAATGGCTTAGATATTGATGAATGATGAATGAATTATTTATGTGGCTTATGAATTTGAAATATCTGAGATACGAGGTTCCCTGGATTAAGTGCCGTGGCTTGCCACCACGTGTACCAGGTTGAAAACTCGATACTCTGTTGACCCTACGACGTAAATGTGTGACCGGGCACTATATAAATTCCCGGGAATGTTACCCCCATTGAGTAATATTGATTATTTGAGAAAAATCTATGCATAGACTCTTGAGGATGCACGTCGTGGGACAGTCTAAGTACAATTCAGACTTGTCGGGTTGGCTGGATAACCGACAGATGAGCCTCATCAGCCATAGGACAGGCATGCATCATATGCATTTGTATGCTTTGCTTGAGTTTGAACTTGTTTTGGGTTTCCTAATTGCTAAACTGTTCGTAACTGTTACTTGAACTATTTGCTGTAACTGCTGCCTACTTGTGCTTTCCTTGTCTGCTTTGCCTGTGTTTGTCCTGGCGTGCTACATTTGAGATTGAACTTTGGCGCTGAATTAATGATTGTGTTGTTTGATTGCGTGGTTGGTTTCTGATTGAGATTTTCTTATAAGAAAGGAAATGTTTCGGATTTCTGAAAGATTAAACATTGTTTCTTTGAAAAGGTTTTGAACGATTACCTATTGGTTTTTTAAAAGATTCATAAGGCAATGATAATCACTGAGCTTGAAAACAGTTTTCCTATTAAATATCTTCTTATGACAACTTTGAAACTCTATGGTGAGACCGTGTGGTTAGGTTTTCACCCCCTGCAGCTTTACCCTTTTCAGGAACCAAATGAAGAGGCATTAAGGAGAGTTATACTGCGTTTGGTTTATATGTTGTTGTATTAATTAGATTATTTTCTTCCATCGTCTTTGTTATTACGAATTTGTAAGAGGGATAGGAGTTGTATGTTTTATATGTATATTATATTATGAGTTATTATGTAAGGAGTTTTGTATATGAATCTATGCCTGCTTGTATTTTTTTTAAGATAAAGTATTTATTTCCGGTTTTCAAAGAAATCAGCGATACAGTGTCGAGTCACATGCTCCTATTTTAGTATTTAGTATGTAAAGTAGTCGTAATACTTCTTCCTATCAGAGTGGCGCAGCCGGAAGCGTGACTTCTGATAGTGAGGGTGTTACATTATGGTATCAGAGCAGTCTTTCCTGTAGAGCCTTGGGAATGTACTGATTATGCTTCAATTGCATACTCTGAGAGTATGTCATGTAGTAGGTCTTTTTTGAATAACGAGAATTAGAGCTTTATGCACATGACGGTCTATTGATTAATGCCATTAGTCTTGCATTGCATAATTCTTGGTATTAAGTTTGGCCAGCTTAACACTAGTGAATTATGTATATGGAAGCACCAATGGGTTATCATAGACAATATGCGAGTCATAGGTAATGCGAATCGCGGGTTTTGGGAACGTTAGGAGTTAATTCTTGAGTTTACTCGGTTAGGTGTCTTGAACTCTGCGAATATCACGTATCTTATTCCTACTTGGTATGCTCTAAGGTTCTTGTCTGCGATACTTTTCTTGGAAAGTGAACATATTATCTTTCAATCCTACTCTCTTGTTCACGTACGCTTTTGTTTGATCCTAACTACATATGCCTGTTTAAAACCCTTGGTGTATTTACCTTCTTTATTTAGGCACTTCTTTTTGAATCATGTATTTTTTTTATATACATTTAAATCTGTTTTGATGCAGGACACCTTTTTAAGTTCATATTTTGAGTCCTTTATAAATAAATTATAATTTAGTTTTCCTCTTATTTGATAATAATTACAGCCATTCTTTAAATCTTAACAAAACCGTTTTTGATTTGAAATATACAACCGCTTTTAATTTGATATGTACTTCTTTATATAAACGTTGAAAGTTTCTTATACAGTTTAAAACTAGTTGTTTCCAATACCTCGCTTGTTTCTTCACTGATTTATGGAAATGTATATATACTTTAAATACAATTTGATTTTCTAACAATTTTATTACCGTTTTTACGAATATCCTGATTTGACTATATATTTAGATATTTTTCAAAGAAAGGTTTTTGTCTCTTTTCAGTTGGTTTTGTTTGGTAAGCTTCACCTAATTTATTTCTATTCGAATTTGGTTTAGCATACTATATCATTTATGCAAATTGTTGTTCTTACAAAAAAAATGTTGGATTCATGTCTTTATTCTCATGAATAGACCAATTTCTTTCTTAAACTTTTTATTTCTGTAGATGTCATATTTAATTCTGTTTTTAACTACTATTTTATTTTTTTTAACGTTACCATTAGTCTTAGTTTTCCATTTCTTGTGAAACTCATTCTCATCCGAGTCAACTTTAATTCGTTTCCATCTAATACACCATTTGTCCTTTTAGTTGTCTTTCTTTAGTCAAAGGTTCTTTCTTGAGAATTTTCTATTGATTGAGTTGTCTTCCTGGCGCATTTTGTATTCCTTTAGACTAATTGGAAACTCATTTGATAATCCATACCCAATGAGTTTTTGTTTGAATTCCCTTAATTTAAAGGTCCTTTCTTCCATGGGCTGATTTCATTTTAAGCACATTGTGATCTTCTTAAATGATACTTGCGAGGTGGTTATTTCAAGTATATTTTCAGAATTTTGTTTTGAACCATTTTTGAAAAGGTTTTGAATTCTTTTGAAGAAATTTAAGTTTTGAATTAACTTTTGAAGTTAAGTTTCTTCTTAAGCTTTTTGTTTCTATGAGTGACATGCTTTATGAATCCTAATTGAAATCCTTTAATTTAAGTCTCTTTCTTAAAATGAGTTAGTTTCCTTTTTAGTACATAATAATATTAGTGAACATCCTTATAAAGTTGTGACTTCAAGTATATTATTGAAGTTTTGTTTTAAACCTTTTTAAACAAGTTTCGATTTATTTTTATGCAAAGTTGTCCCTGACTAGAATTGCTTTACTTGAGCAGTGCCTCTCTTTGGTGTGATTTGAACTTGTTTTGGGGCGATACATCTATTGAAGTTTTAATAAAATCGCTTTCAATTTAGCTTACACTCCTTTACCTTATACTTTGAAAATTTCTATGTGATTTAAACCTGTTTGATTGTAATGCATCATCTTTTCTTTTATGAGTAAAACTTTATCTCAGATTTTCTTCCAACAAGATTATAGTTTTCATACATGCTTTAAAAAAAAAAAAAGAGAGAAAATACAATTGTGTTCTTAGCCAAATTAATCTTTCCATTTACAAAGTTTGTGTAATCTATTTTCAATTGAATTTATATTGAAATAATGCCACATTTACATTTTTATTACTCTTTTGAAGGATGTTTGTTACCCATTTTCTCTTTCAGAACATGAAATGATTTTCCCTTAAGTTTTCATTCTTTACGAACAATGCATTTGAAAATATTTTTAACCATACTCTTGAGTTCTATAAACTTTGTCTTTGGTTTGGATATACTTCTTCTGCAAACCTCATATTTACTTGTCTCAGCTTGAATTCGTTTCAAAATACTGCATTGTTTTTCATTTTATTGGTCTTGTCAAATTCCTTCGATTCAAGAATTACCCTTAAAGATATTAGTTGACTCTCTTTCTAGCACTCTTTATTACTTGTTCATCCTTGTCTACTTGTGATTTCAGCAATTCTTTCAAATTCTTGCGAACACGGTCCTTGTCGTTTTTCTTCCTTTTCTATGGTCTACTATCCTTCTGAGTATACTCGAGATTAGTTTTAGCATTTTGTGCGACCATTAGACTTAGTAAACGACACATTAGTCCTTTAGGACACGTTTGGTGAATGCAAAAGGTGAAACTCATAAGTGTACAACATCACAGGGAGTTGTGAAACCTTGTTTTACGTGAAAGAGTTTTGTTGATGTGGGACTTATAACCAGTAGTAAGGATTGCAAAGTGTTTAACAAAGTTGAGAACTTTCGGATGAGTTGCTCAATGAAGTACGGTTAAGAATGGTGGAGATAAATTATGTTGAAGTTTGAATAATTCAATCCCTAAAGTTGATATAAGATCAGTATGTGGACGTTAAGCACATCATTTTAACCCCAACTTGTGTTATAACCTTTTGCCGCATTACTTTACCATCACATGTTTGAAACATATCATCTTGTACATCAAGCCTGTCTTGTAACTTCTGTTTCACATCATATTTATATCCTTTATATTTTTATGCCATATGAAAATCCTGGTATTTGAAACTATTTGTGTGTATATATATATATTGAGGACTTGTTGCCATTTCTTTAAATAAGTTCAAGAGTGAAGTAATATGAAAATCTCTTTCATTTTGTATCAATTTTCGAGGACGAAAATTTTTATAAGGTTGGTAGGATGTAAGACCGAAGACTTTTGAAAAGTCCTATTTTAAACTAATCTCAAATTATATATATTTATTTATAGTTTTAATTTCAGAAATTATTTTTATTGAAAAATAATTAAAGGCAATTAATTGGATTTGAAATAAATTAAAGTTTTTATCTAAACTATATTCCTAAGTATTATTTTCCTATTTATGATTTAAAGTTCTAGAAATTTGAAAATAATGGGGTTTGGCTATTTAAATTAGAATTTTGTCTAATTTTATAATTATTGATATAAAATTGGAAGTTATGAAATAATAAGAATTTTATATGATTGGATTTTAGATAATTTAATTTATATCATTTAATACTTTAAGTTAAAGATAAAGAAAATTAATTATATTACCATGAATTTTCAATTAGAATAATTTTTTGAGAAAATTAATTAGTATTTTTATACTACAAATAATATTTTAAAATAATTTTAGAGATTTAATTAGATTTCAAAATTTATACTCCATGCCTCAATTTTATTATAATTACTTTACTATAATTTAAATCTAAAATCTTAATTTTATACACATACCCTAATCTCAATTAAATTACAAGTTTTCTCTTACTCCTAATGAAACCCTAGCCGCCATTAGCCTTCACCAACAGCAGCTGAAACCCCCCCCCTTTTGTCTAACCAAAATACGCACCCATCAGGGAAAAAAAGAGAAAGAAAGGGGAAGAAGGAAGGGGACCGAGGAAGGAAGGAAAGGGGGGAGAAGAGTGAGGCGGCGCGGTGGGTGTCACTGCCACCGTCGCCGCCGCTGCTGACAGAGGAGAGAGGAGATCTGAGAGAGAAGGAGAGTGTCGCGAGGGAGCCGCTGCGTCGCGTCGCCGTTTGCGCCAGCGCCGAGGAGGACCGCGCGAGGAGGAGGCGCCACCGTCGCTGTCTTCATTGCGTGTGGAGTCGCTGTTGTCGACAAGCCCAGCCGCCTCCTGGTTGTGTCGCCGCCATGAAGACCTCGCCGACGTCTTCCCCTTCGCAGATTGCCGCCGTCTTTGGAGCAGAGCGAAAGAGATCTCACGGTGGAGGAAACAGGGAGGCGCCGCCGTGCAGCGAGAAGCTACCGCCGCCGTGAAGTTACCACCGCCGTTGCGCGCTCCGTCACCGCTACTGCTGGGGCTGCGCCGCCGTGACCGAGCTTCTACCGCTCGAAACCCGCCGCCATTGCCACTAGAAATCGCCACCAAGGCCTAAGTCAGTTTGGTAAGCTCTAATCTTGCCTCAGATCTTCTTTTCTGTTAAGTTGCTTCTACCGTGAGTTGTTATTGAGGTTGTTTGCATCGGATTATACCGTCACTGCTGCTGCAGGACCATCAGAGCTTCCGGCCGTTATTGGAGCTGTTGTCCGGTCAATTTAGAAGCTGCTACTGTGTCGTTCTATTCTGTTTATCATGGTAAGATTATGCGGTTCCGTTCTTGTTTATCGCAATACTCCATTATCGATCATGTTCTAATATCGCTCAATATCCATCCCGCGTTAATTCTAAATTATGTCAGATATGTGGTTGTTGCTGTGATCCCTGCGGTTGATTGGGAATTTCTGCGGTTGCTGCCGATTAACATGAGAATAAGGATTTAATGGGTTTAATTATGCAACTTGCGACTAATTGAGGTAGGGGTTTTTCTTAAATCTATTTTACATTACAGGGTTGTTATAAATCGATATTAACGCGTAAAATACATTTTTTGTGATTTTGTGAGTCTTATGAACTGAATTGAGTTGTTTTGGTTGAATGAGATCATTAGTTTGATTTGATATTAAACCCGATTTGATATTGGAATTTGATTTTAAAATAACTTGGAAAAGACTTGATATTTGAAAACGGGTTATTTATTGAGAATGATTTGCTATTTTAGAAATGATTCGAAAAGTGTTTGAGGGGATGGTTTGGTTTGAAATTGTTTGAGAAGACCGAGAATTCTTAACTATTGATTGATGCTGTTGGTTGAATTCGGTTTAAATTGTGATTTATAGGATTGGTTGATTGAATTATGGATTTGTAATTTCCTTGGGTTGAGTACTGTTGTTGTGATAATGGTTGTTATAAGTGATTTGACTGATTAACAGGTGTTTGGTTTGGTTTGGTTGGGACCCGAACAGGGTGGCAGAATCCGAGTTTTAGAGGAGATGCTGCCGAAATTTTATAAATTTGGAAGTTTTGTTTGAAGTAATTGTTTAAAAAGATTTAGTTCTTAAACGTTACTTGTTTCGGATTGATTTATTTAGAAAAGAAAGAATTATGTTTTGAATTGAGATTGTTGATTAACGGAAAGAAGGATGATGAGGATTGATTTGAAATATGATTTTTGAATGAATTTGGAAATGGGATATGAATTGACGAATGATGATGATATTGAGAATGGCTTAGATATTGATGAATGATGAATGAATTATTTATGTGGCTTATGAATTTGAAATATCTGAGATACGAGGTTCCCTGGATTAAGTGCCGTGGCTTGCCACCACGTGTACCAGGTTGAAAACCTGATACTCTGTTGACCCTACGACGTAAGTGTGTGACCGGACACTATATAAATTCCCGGGAATGTTACCCCCATTGAGTAATATTGATTATTTGAGAAAAATCTATGCATAGACTCTTGGGGATGCACGTCGGTGGACAGTCTAAGTACAATTCAGACTTGTCGGGTTGGCTGGATAACCGACAGATGAGCCTCATCAGCCATAGGACAGGCATGCATCATATGCATTTGTATGCTTTGTTTGAGTTTGAACTTGTTTTGGTTTGCCTAATTGCTAAACTGTTCGTAACTGTTACTTGAACTATTTGCTGTAACTGCTGCCTACTTGTGCTTTCCTTGTCTGCTTTGCCTGTGTTTGTCCTGGCGTGCTACATTTGAGATTGAACTTTGGCGCTGAATTAATGATTGTGTTGTTTGATTGCGTGGTTGGTTTCTGATTGAGATTTTCTTATAAGAAAGGAAATGTTTCGAATTTCTGAAAGATTAAACATTGTTTCTTTGAAAAGGTTTTGAACGATTACCTATTGGTTTTTTAAAAGATTCATAAGGCAATGATAATCACTGAGCTTGAAAATAGTTTTCCTATTAAATATCTTCTTATGATAACTTTGAAACTCTATGGTGAGACCGTGTGGTTAGGTTCTCACCCCCTGCAGCTTTACCCTTTTCAGGAACCAAATGAAGAGGCATTAAGGAGAGTTATACTGCGTTTGGTTTATATGTTGTTGTATTAATTAGATTATTTTCTTCCCTCATCTTTGTTATTACGAATTTGTAAGAGGGATAGGAGTTGTATGTTTTATATGTATATTATATTATGAGTTATTATGTAAGGAGTTTTGTATATAAATCTATGCCTGCTTGTATTTTTCTTAAGATAAAGTATTTATTTCCGGTTTTCAAAGAAATCAGCGATACAGTGTCGAGTCACAGGCTCCTATTTTAGTATTTAGTATGTAAAGTAGTCGTAATACTTTTTCCTATTAGAGTGGCGCAGCCGGAAGCGTGACTTCTGATAGTGAGGGTGTTACAGTATTGATAGATTGTAATTTGAATTGTGATATTGTATTCTGTTGTGCATGCTTCTATCTGCGCCTTTATATAATCTGTGATGGGAGGGAGAGGGAAGGGGGCAGCGATGGAGAGGGAGAGGGAAGGAGGCTGCGATGGGGATGGAGGGGGAGGGGAGGGGGGCTACGTTGGGTAGGGGAGGGCTGCGATGAGGAGGGAGATGGAGGGGGAGTCTGCGTTGCGGAGGGAGGGCTTAGGGTTTGGGGGGTGGTTTGCCATATCACTAAAATACGGTGGTCATGTCCGCATTGTGTTTGCCGGAGATTTGCTCCGGCAAGCTCGAGGACACGCTTGTCAAATTTTAAAATCTTTTAGGGACTATTTTGTCAATAACAAAAGTCAAGTACCATTTTGTCAGCGCCAGAATCTTTCGGGTACCGATTTGGTATTTACCTCTATTAGTTAATACAATAGTTATGAATTAAAATAAAAATTATTCACGTACTAATACTTTATTTAATAAGGTATTCAAAAAATGGTTCTCATAAAAGTTGGTTTCAATAAATTATCAATCAAAAAAATATTAGATGATGAACAATATAATTAATGATTGAGAAGTGAAAAAAATTTAAAAGAAAAAATACCCACTAATTGTTGACAAAAAAATGTTGGTTTCTATTTTTTTTTAATATAGAGATGAAAATTAAATTTTAATAATTTTATATTTTTATGTTACAGTTTAAAATATTATTTTAATATAATTTTTTAATATTATAAAAAAATTTTGTATAATAATTAATTTTAATAAATAAAAAATATTTAGATATTTTGTATTTATATATTTTATATTTAATTATTTAAGAATAAAAGATTTTGTTACCATTTAAAGTATTGTGTATTAAAGTATTGTCATTTAAAGCATTTATTTATGTACTATGATATTCTGTATTTATTAGAGCTCATCAATACTCTTCTTTTATATTAGCCTTTTGATTTTAATCTAATAAAATCTAATAGTCTATATAAATGTGGCACATTCAATAAGCACATAAGTGTTGAGCTCATTTTAGACATTAATAGTCACAGTTTTATAAAATCGTAACCTAAAAGGGCTGCAAACAGATCGTCAATTAGAACTCCAATTTGGGAGTTATGTAGATTTTAGTGTGGGGATGAATAGTGAACTTAGGACATCTCTCTCTCTCTCTCTCTCAAGTGAGGGGGTTTAGTGTATGGACTTGGACTTTAGGCCCAACATGGGCCTATTTGTCAGTTTTTGGTCTGTTGATCCTATCTTGGGTCAAAAACTTTGAGATAAGTGTTCAATTTTATATTCTAAATATTTTTCTCGTTATTTCTACAGTTTTAGTTCTCTCACACGCAGTACCGAAAAGATCTAGGCTGGTATAGCTAATTCTAACGCTAATATGCATTTTTTCATATTTAGTTATATACTATTTTTCTGGATTTTATAGCTTTAATCTTGTTGATGCTCTCCATGAACCCTGATCTCTCAGCCATTCATACAACTTGTTGAAATCTAGGATAAAAAGCTTCACTTTAGCATTCAACAGCTTCTTCATAATCAGCGTAACAAAAAATAGAAACTGTTCACTTATGAGAAGTACCAATAGACCCAGCGTGGTTATGTTAGTCTTGAGAGCCTCACCAGCAATGGCCATCAAAACTTCGGAAAGCATAACCCCTATTTTACCTTCATCGTCCTCTTCCTGGAATATGCATCTTTAGGCCTTACCATATAAACCTTTGTGCGTTCTCACTACATGAAGAAGCTTATACTTAGAACGCCGTCCATCGGCGCTCTTGTTGGAGAGAAGCACTACAGAAGCACCCATTCGGAACAAGCAATTACGGATGGGCATTGATTTCTTGTTCTCCAAGTACCAATTTTGGGTGATGTGCTTTGTGCTCACCACCACGGCATAGGTATTTCTATGAACTTGAAGCAAGTCTTTAGCGATGTCGATGGCTATTGCTCCTGCACTGCAACCGGATTAGGGTTTGCAGATGTGTGTGTACATTTTTTTTGTATGAATGACTATGAGAGATTAGGGTGTATGGGAAGTATCAACAAGATTGAAGCAATCTTTTTTAGTATGAATGAATAACTAAATGTATTTTTGTTTTATTTTTTAAATTATTTAAAATTTAAAATTATAAAATTAAAGTTAGTTGAATTTTAAAATTTGATTAATTTAAAAGAATAGATTTTGA
>NC_029786.2:81653588-81695946 GCF_000816755.2 Arachis ipaensis | reverse complement strand
TTTTATAAAATTAAATAAAAATATCATTTTTTTATTAAATTATAAGAGTGTTTTAGTAAAAGTATTGAATTATTGATATAATATATATTTAAAAAAAATGCAAAAACTGATATGGATAATCATGTGTTGTTTTATTATTTGTTCATATTTTTATTGTATCAATACATATGAATTTATGATCGTATCGAAACAAACACCTACATAATAACATCTAACTTATTTTTATTCAATATCATCTCCTTTATATATAAAAGGAGAGCAGTAGTAGTCCCAATAAGTGACAAGTGCCATACTTTAATGGTTGACACGTATACAAATTTTTTTTTAATCTCAAATGCATCTAAACGAGACACCTAACACAGAACCTGATGGGTAAAAGTAAAAAAGTACCAGCGGTCAACATTTTCTTTCAGACAATCCCAAGCCAGTGGATACTGACATTTTCACATAGGACAACAGTAAATCATATTCAAGAACCAAGCTTCCCGTTGGAAGCCTTTAGATTCAGAACCATAGTTGAGCTTCTCAACGCTGATAAGATTCACCAGAGCAATTTGTTTGGTATGTTCCACTCCTAATCAATACAAATAATCCTTCTATTTATACAGTTGGGAAGTTCAGAGTACATTTTAATGTTCCTCCTTTTTTTTTAAGATGTGATTGCGGAGGTGGTTGGTAAGGAGGACCCCAGGGACTTGGTTACCACTAAGGGAAAAGAGACTAAACATTTGGTAGTTGTTTTGGAAGACTTAGAGTATGTACTACATACATTACCTTTGCTATTCTTTGATTATAATTTTTTTGATTTTTTCCATCTGCAAAACACTTGGGACGCATTTCTCATCTGATTTGGTATTTCTTTGTAGGCACAAGAAGATTGATTGCATTTTGTTCGGAAAGATGGTTGACCAAATACTCCCATACCTTGAAGATGGAACGGTGGAACCTGTGATTGTTCTGCTACAATTCTTCAAAGCTATACGGTGGAATGGTATATCCTGCAAGATTGGTTTACATTAATTTGTGTTATGAAAATATCTGTTCATGTATGTTTTTGACTAACATATCATAATGTCAAAATGCAAGAAAAACTTTTCTATAGAGCCACTTTGAAGTGTCAAAGATTCACATAAACTCACAGCTAAAAGAGATGGAGGCTTTTAAAAGTAGGTTGGTAGAGCCATACGTTTGTTACAAGAGTATATTCAATTTCTTATAATAAAATAATTAAATCAAGAAAATATACATTATGTAAATCTGTTCTAGATTGCTTAGTGATGCACCAGCAACTACTTCAGTCAGGATTAGCCAAATCTCATCACAAAGCAGATAGTCTACTGTTGATGAACTAACATAAGGTGATGTACCAGTAAAAACTATTGAATAAGTGCCACTACTACATAATTGATTTTTACTAATATTTAAAAAATGTTACCAAATCATATTAAAATGTTACCTATGTATATTAGTAACATTTTAACAAATATTAAATATACCCTATGTTACTAAAGAGTTTTACTAATATTTTTCTAAAGATTTAATAAAATTTAGTAAAAATGTTACAGAAGATATTCTATAGTAATATTTTGAGAAATGTTACAATAGACATTTCTTGGTAATACTTAGAGAAATATTACAATAGATAGTGTTTGTAACACTTAAAAAATATTACCATAGATATTTTTTGTAACACTTAAAAAATATTACAATAGATATTTTATGTAACATTTAAAAAAATGTTACCATATATATATTTTTTGTAACACTTGAAAAAACGTTATCGTAGATGTTTTTTGTAACACTTAAAAAATGTTACAAAAAATCTTTAGTAATATTTTTTTAGTTATATTATACTATTTTTTATTTTATATTATATACAATATAAATATACTAAAATTAATTATTACAACATAAAATATTTTATTAAATTCACAAAATAAAATTTTTATAGACTCTTTCATTAATCAATAATCATTGTACAAGTTTAGTGCAAAACTAGCAAGCAAATTACAAATCTCCCCTAAGACTAAGAATAAATAATAATGTATATGACATGGTACATGCCTCCAATGAAAACAAAAATATCAGATCCTTCAGCATTGGCTATCCTATCAGTGCACAACTTCTTTCAGAGTAAATATACATTCTCCTCACTGCAAATAAATCACAGAAAGAAAAAAATAATCATCATAAATAGATAGCAGAAGTGAAATATCAGTTTTATTATTATGTGGGCTCAAATATAAAGCAGGGACCATGTTTATTATTATAATAATGACAATAATAAGGTTAGAATATGGTGTAATAGAATGGGTAATGAGATGGAGCACTAGGCCCAAAACGAAACGCGTAAGAAGAGAGGAACTTGTCCTTAACTAATCCGTCTTAAATATATTTGTTCATTTTCCACTTAAATATCACCAGATTAACAACAATAAAATTTAAAAATAAAATAAATATGAATACCAAATATCTGAAAATATGAATTACTGATACCCTTTTTTTAAAGTACAACCAGTACTTACCAGTGGCTTCATGTCCAAGCCGCCGTGCATTGTGAGGAATTGAAGTGTCAATAGGCCGAGCATGAGACAAGACTTGAGGACTATCTGTCACTTGTCAATTTAAAATGAATAGTATCAAACTATCTTAGCATACAATAATTTCCTTTAAAAGCTTCTGACCTCAGAGGTTTAAGGTTCCTTTTAATTTATCTTGATGACAAAAATTACAAGAGTCATATTTCACAAATGATCCATGCAATTTGTATATTCTCTATTAGTATTAATATAATTTCCATGCTTATTACTTCTGACTACCATACCACATGCTATTCAGGCTTCTCCTTTGCCAGAATAGTGTTGAGTTCCTCCCTTGTAATAATGTGTCCATGCTGACCATATAAAGGAAAATTTTTCAGTATATATTGCAATATTTAAGCATATAATGCATGGAATGACAAACTTATGCCAAATAACCCTTGCGTACTCCATCCCCAATATTTCCATATTTAACTAAGCAGTTAATCTTTAACGGTTACTCACATTTAGCAATCAAATTTTCAGGAAATAAATAAAGAAATATCAGAAACAAAGAGAAAACTGAGTTTAGATCAAATTACCTCCATTAGATAAGACAGCATATTTGGTGTTGGTTCATGGAAATCCGGTCCCCTGTAGTCGATCACTTCATTTGGATCTTGAATATAGTTCACGGTTGGTAAACTGGATCTCCACCCCATATTGCAAGAATGAAGGTAACTTTTTAACTAATTGATATTCTGGATTTAGTATATCTAGAATCTAATGTGATTAAAAGCACATGAATGGTAGATCTCAGTGCAAGCAGAATGATTTTTACAGCCACAAAGTATGGGATGCTTGGCCTTGGCCTGATGATATGAGAAGACTAAAAAACTAAAACAGGATACTGACATAACACATTTTAGTTGTTAAGAGTACATACTTTTCTTTATCTGTTTCTCCTTCATTCGCATTGCTAAAGGATCCCTTTTAATATGCACATCAGTTCCTATCATTATGCGATACTCCCGATCAGTTTGGTGGCTGAACATTTCAATTAGTTGAGCAGTTTCATCTTCACCAGTCTCTTTAAAATGCTTCTGAATAGCTTCACGAGATGTGTCCCCTTTCCATGCTTTTACCCATTCTGAATAGTATGCCATCGGACCAATCTCTTCCAATTTATCTTCCTCAGCCTGAAGCCTACAATAATGAAGAGTATGCTTTTAGGAGATTCAATAGTAAATGTCTTCAGATTTTGCAAAGCAGTCATCACAAATGAAACTATGAAGCAAGGATCTCTCATATGTCTATGTATGTGCAAATTATATGTGAATTGAAGTTAGTTTTGATGAATGAATTATACCATGAAAAATTCGATCTAATTTCATACACTGATGTCACCCTTAGTTTTACATTTCTCATGTACTATAGAAATGCATCACTTTCATTTCTGTGCTTATCAGAACAATGTTGTGAGAATAATGGTCAGTAATACCTCTCTTCCTTATAAAGATGGCGTCTTGCTCGGTAAAGAGACATTTCTATCAATGTTGGGTGCTCACCATAAAGCTTTACTTGCCCAATTTCTGCCATGGCTTTCAGGAAAACCTGAAAAGGTTATTCAATTCAGTTAAAATAGAACTTACACGCTTCAACATATCTAACAACTTATTCTCTATGAACCGTATTCATACACACTAACCGTATCAGCATCCGGTTTCCTCCTTTGCCACCTGGACCATTGTTCTTTAGTATCACGATAATGTACAAGAACAATGTGCTCTGACTTCCTACAGACAAAAATAATGTTTAAGTTGACATGAAAAATGATCAACACTAACAATTTAAGTGATAAGTCCCTTAAGATCCCCTATGGCCTTTTCTAGTTAACCTGAGGATCAAAATGAGTCAAATGCAGCTGCAGGGTAGCCTGCTTCAGCAAGCAGCTTTATCAGTTTTTAAAATATATTTAATCTCAATCTTTTATTATAAAACCTAACAAACGCGGTTTGTTTGCAAGGTCCAAGTTTGGATTAAGAACAAATTAAATATCATTACAAAACAAATTTCCACAAGTTTCAACTAATGCAAAATTAAGACTCAATCTATTAATAACTCAACAATATTACCAAAAATTCCAATAAGCCTCTAAGTAATCATTCTGAATGTAATGAAAGAAATCAGGAATAGGCATTACAAACCCTAACTTCAACAGAATGACAGAAACTTACTCATCAAGCATCCAATAACTTCACCTTTGAAAGTTCTCATTATCCTCCCCATGAGCATAGTAACAATTCAGGACATCAACATTACCAGCCTATACTCAACAATCAAGGTAATTTACAAAAATTAACAAATACAGTAATCAAAATCAATGCATATATTAACATATTCTGTAATAAAAAGAACTAAATTAGGAGTTGGCCACGAATTCATAACATAAATTAACACATTGAGGATGAAACGATGACCTACCCACAGAGCGATGGTGACAATGACTGCATGCAGAAAGCAGAGACACTTACAATGAGGAGGACAAAGGAGCAGCAATGATCACAGAGGCAACAATGACTTAGGAGAGCAGATTGGCGACAAATTCAAAGGTTGCAGCCTCACCGGAGAAATATCGAGAATCAAGATCGAGCAAGAGCGAGGGCGAGATTGAGAATCGAGCGAGGGCGAGATCGAGAATCGAGCGAGGGTGAGATCGAGATTGAAATCCAGTGAAATCGAGATCGAAGCAAATCACACGAAGAAATAAGTGATTAGATCGTAGCGTGAGTGAGATTTGAATGTGAGGAGTGAGAGATTTTGATTTTGGGACAAGGAGGTTTGCTTATTCCTGTAAATGTGAATAAATAATTAGGAATATGTAACATTTTAAAAAAAATTAAATATATTTGGTAACATTTTAGCATAAATGTTATTTAAGATGTAATTTTGTTATAATTACTAATATTTTAATAAATGTTAAGAGGTAAATGTTACTAAATATCTATAATGTAGTAGTGTGCTTAACTGTGAAAAGGTAAATACTTTCACCATGTGATGCTACTTTCAAGATTTAGGAAGATAGTGTTTTTCATAAACTAATCTTTTGTAGGAAGGACCCACTTGGATTGTTGGAACCATTGTTGCTATTAATGCTGGTAAAAAAGACTGGTATTACAAATCATGTAGAAACTACCCAAAGAAAGTGGATACTCCCATTGCGGATAGATATGAGTGTGGCAAGTGTGGCCACACCCATGGAAGTGCTGCACTCAGGTGACATTACGGCTATATTTTTACAAACTATTCTCAGCATATAAGTGTTAATTAATTATGAATATATAATCAGATTTAAAGCAAATGATGGCTAACTTAAATTATGTTATTTGTTCCTTTCTTGCTAGGGATGAATAACAGGTTCAAGGTTGAAGTGATGGTGTATGATGGTACCGGAAGCATCAGACTACTACTTTAGGATAGAGAAATGGTGCAGTTGTGCGGTAAGCGAGCAGAGCAGATTAGGGAGCAAGAGGTACGTCTTGCTAAATTTAAAATAGTTAGTCAAAATAGTATATAACAAGTTTGGCTGAGTAATGTATATTTGTGCAGGTCGAGGGTGATGATGAGTATCCACCCACTCTCAATAACATAATGGATAGAAAATTGCTACTTACGATAAATGTAAAGTCTTCGAATATAAAACAGTTTGACCAGATTTATACTGTGATGAAAATATGTGATGATGAAGAGATTATTGAAAAGAACACGCAAAGTATGCTATCAGGTGAACCTTCCACTAACAACACTGTATGTCCAATTATTATTTATTTGCTAAACTATTTTATATTGCTTTTCATTCGAGATTATGCTTATAATTTATAACCAGGAAATATGGTGGATTTTGTGTAGGAAGGTGGGTGTAGCAACTCGGTGCATGTTTCAGGGGATGTTAATCTCAAGAATGATTGTGATCCTGAGTATAATTTGGTATGTAGTGGATTATCCGTTGTTTTTTAAAAATAACTTATTCTTTCATATGTTTGCATAAAAATTATGCATTTTGTTGAAGTGTGGCTAAGAACATTGACTGTTTGAGAGTATTTGCTGGAAGTATTTTGTACTTTAATTATTTTGAATGACTAATTTAATTGATAGAGAACTTTGAACTCATGGTATGTATTTGGATTTCATTAGTTAGCTACTAAGGCCAGAAAGCTTTGCATATTGACTATGTTTTGTATTAGTGTTTTGGTATTAAACGTGTTGCCTTGGAATGTCATCGCTATTGATTATTACATGAACAACTAATTATATGATTGTGATATTTTGATTTATCAAGACAGAGTAGGAATCAACTAGCATATATATTAATAATATTAGATTAGAAAGATAGTAATAATAATCTCAAGATATACAATGAAATAGCATATATATACCATATTGTATATACACAGGTCTGATGTAAGGCCCACATCAGTTGGGGAGGGGAACGAAGCATGCCTTATAAGGATGTAGATACCTCTCCCTAGGATGACGCGTTTTGATGAGTGAGTGTGGGGGGCTTAGGCTATCATCTCTATCGTCAAAGGCAAAACCGTGAGGCCTTGTGTGCCAAAGCGGACAATATCGTGCTAGCGGGTGGTCTGGGCTGTTACAAATGGTATTAGAGCCGGAACCCGGATCGATGTGCCAGCGAGGGCGCTGGACTCTCTTAGGGGGTGGATTGTAAGGCCCACATCGGCTGGGGAGGGGAACGAAGCATGTCTTATAAGGATGTGGATACCTCTCCCTAGCATGACGCGTTTTGACGAGTGAGTGTGGGAGGCTTAGGCTATCATCCCTATCGTCAAAGGCAAAACCGTGAGGCCTTGTGTGCCAAAGCGGACAATATCGTGCTAGCGGGTGGTCTGGGCTGTTACATCTGAATATGAATTTGACAAGAAATTTGGTAGTGAACTGGCATTATTCACGGACATAGAAAAGGTAAAATAATTTTGAAAGAATTGAATTCAATTTGCATTAGATTAAAATAATATTCATTGTATCATAATAGTGTGGGAGTGGGCATTACTTGCCAATGTTTCAACAGAATAAATATTAATATAGGTCTAAATATGGATTTCATTTGCTAACAATAAAAAAGAGTTTTTTTTTATAGATTTTTGTGTAGATAAGCAAAAGTGATAAAAAGGACAAACAAGAGTCTGTAAGAAGTGCAGGAGAGGAAAGAAATATATATTTAAGAGAGTTATTGAATAAATGTGGATCATTATCAAGTCTTTGAAGATACATTTGAATTGTATAATAGTTTGAATCCCTGGAGATATAATCGCTGAATGCAACAAAAAGTGCAACAGAGAAAGTTTATTTTGAAATCTTAAAATTTCAGAGTTTGAAAAGGTTGAAGTTAATAATGTCATTATGAATATAAGACAAATTTCTTATTTAATATAAGTAAAAAGTATTCAACTTGAGAAAGATAAAGGCTGACGCAAGAATGAGGCCTAAGAAGGAGGCTCTAGACTTTGTTATACTATAATAGTATTGGAGCAGGGATTACTTGCAAAATACGATATATATATATATATATATTTGGGGTTGTTTTATATGAAAATACTCAATCAGAGTGTAATAGAAACTGTAAAATGACCAGTTGAAAAAGTAATTTTGTTGTGTCTATGTGAAAGGATGGATCGCCTGTCTTTTAAAAAAGATCATGGTCATATTTGGTTATTAATATAGAGCCATTAGGAAAAAGGTATGTCTAGCAAATGTTGAAAGACTCAAAAACGATTCTAATAGATTTGGTCAAAATAAGACTATCCTCTAAAATATGATTTTGACATTTCTTACCAGCTTAAATTATAGGAGACATAAACTCTAAAGTCAACAGAAGGGTAAAAAGAAAGCTTATATTGAAAACTGGACAGCTCTGAAATAGAAAAGATTAAGCTTGACAATGCTATTGTGGAAACACATTACATTTTTATAAGAGAAAAATAGACTAATTTTGAACAAAGTATATATGAGTGAAGGTGCACATTTTGGATTATTGTACATAAACTTTTTTCGATGGCTTATAATAGAAACTGTATAATCACATAAAGACGTATAATGTGCTTCCCAATAGAAGTATGGGGATTGTTTGATGACCAGGAAAAAAAGACTATATCAAATAAATATTTTTGTAAACTAATTTAAAAACAAAATAGATAAGAAACGAAAAATTCTAAAACCAAACCATGTAAATAAATGTTTTTGAAAATTAGGTGATATATAAAATTAGAAGTTTTGTTACGTTATGGTTACTCTATAAATTTTGTTTAATTTAAAGTTGAACTACTATGATAGGAAAGATATCAACCCTATAAGTTTTGTTTAATTCAAAGTTGTACTATGATAGGAAAGATATCAACCGAAGACAAAATGAGCCAGGAAAATTATGTCGAATTTATTATATCACAATGGTTTGAGGACAGCCATTACTTGCAAAGCTATTCAAGAGTTTCCATGATTATAGATACGGATTTTGGATTATTGTATAGACTTATAGGATATTAGCTTATAATGAAACTGTGTGACGAACAAAAAAAAGTTGATGGCCATAAGTATGAATTTGTGACCAGTCAAGTATGTCAATAAACTATAAAGATTAAATTGAATAAAGATTGAATAAATTTTAGATATAAGTAATAAATAAAAAGGCTAATAATAGAGCTGGATAAGATACTTTTAAGAAATAAGAAAGATTTCATTATGGGAGCCTAGTAACTGAAACTTAATAAGACAATAAGTGTAAGACCCAGTTAATTAACGGCTAATTAACCTATGTATTTGTGTCCCTTTGGGTTTCCTTTGGGGTTTCCTTATTTTATTATATGTATATATTATTATGCTCGGACCGGTTATCTTCGCAGCCGGATTTTGAGTCTTGATATTCCCGTTTTTGACACTCTTTATATATATGATCTTGCGTTAGCTTATCCTTTGCTCGTTACGTTATCGATCGGAGTGTTGCGCGTTCGAGTTACGGTTTTTGTTTACCCCTTTTTCTACAAAGGCTCCTAGTTATAATCAATTATTCATACTACTATACGTACTAAATTTTTGTTTTAGAGGTCGTAATACCTTGCCATCTCTGAATTATGACTTAAGCATAAGACTCTGTATGGTAGGGTGTTACAATAAGAATACAAAAATAGAAGTTGGTGTATTACTACTATAAATTAGTTATAATGACCATTGTCATTTTAAATCCCTTTAGTTGTATGTTATGGTTTGTTTATGGAATATATGTGAGTATATTTGTTGTGATAGAAGTTATTCAAAGATAACAATTATGTCCAAACATATGAACTATAGAACGAGAGGAACAAATAAATTTAGGTAAAACATGAGTTGTATATATTTTATTTAAAAAGCAGAAGATAAAATGACCATTCATGCCAATAAGCGATAAAAAAGAATCAGAATTTTTAGATAGAGCATCTTATGTTAATATGTGAATAAGCTCAGAGAAATGAATATTTGTGCTTCCAGAATGTAGTTATTTCTGATATAAGTCACAAATTCAAAACCATGGATTGGATAACAAATTATAAATAATGGGTGGAAAACCAATATTTATAATACATCGACTGATACCTTTAAAATAATATTTGGTGTGATTATCAAATTATTAACAAAAGTTGCAATATCATGAGTGTAAGGCAATTTAAAATATATAAAGATGGAGAGTAAATCTGAAACGATAAGGAGGAGTGTACGAGTTTTTGTGCAATGTACAAACAAATAGCTTTGTTGCATAAATGAATAAAAAACCACAATAAGAGATATTAAGATAAATAATATTAATGGTGATGTAAATTCAATCAAGGTTATGTATGGCAGTAGGTCTTAATAAAAGAAGTAATCCATAAAAAAGAGTTGATAATGATGCCTTTTACAAGTAAATTATTTGTAAGAAAAATAATCTATGAGATTAAAGTAATGAAAATATATATTGCTTAAAACTAGGGAGCTTATATGACGTGGAAAGTAATATAGTGATTAAAATATATTCATCTTCTGAAAGTAGAGTTATGAAAGAGTAATGTATTGGTATGACATACAAAAAGAATAAGTTCTCTTTTGAACAAAAAAAAATACACAAATTGGTACAAGTTCTTTACCAATGAAGAAAGGTTCATGAAAGCCATTTATATTCATCTGTTGCTTTAGTCAAACCAACATTACCAAAACTCTTCAAGAAATGGACCAAGATAGAGCATTTCTTGCAAGAAGCCAAAGAAAACTCATTCTAGACCAAAAGAGGAAAAGGGTTACAAACTCAGATGATGAAATGAGTAGTTCCCCATCTGAACGAGCACCGCTGATTTAGATTGACCCCAACTCATACTCTATAACTCCAGGTAAGTGTTTGACAACAAGCCATGTATTCATTGAAAGAATTAGTTGTAGAAGAAATATTGGTCTAAGTCAATGTTTAAAGCATAAAAGAATGCATTAACTAAAAAAGAAGTCTATAAAATCGGTTCTTTCTTTGGTCACAGGTCACCATGGATGGACATATGCTAAAAATAAAAGGAAGGCTGAGGATTATTGTTGCAATGAAGAGCAAAGTCGTCCACCAAATCCATTTCAGAGAAATATGCAAAGCAGATCAACTGATGATTGGCCTAACCGGGATAGTCAATATTCAGGTGAGTCTATACGTTTATGGATTATTATATTACCACTGAGTATATATAAAGCCTCGATTAATATTACTCTGGTGCAGACATGAGCATAGCACATAACTGGACACCAAGATGTAGTACACAAGAGAATAAGGAAAATAACAATCCACCAATGAAGCTGACTCACACCAAAGACACACTTAGCAATGCATGTAGTACCCAAATAATATGTAGACTTTCTGTTGAAATGACATCAAATTCATTGCAAGAGACATCACAGACAATAGGTAATGCTATACACAAATTTCCTAACAAATAGTTTTCAACAAATCAAAACCAAAATAATGAGTGGAATTGTCACATGGATAAACAATGAGAGTGAAAATGAAGCATATAGGAATGTATTATAGCAATGGAAGTCAAATTTTGTTTACTTTTCGTGATTCATATTCACAGGTCAAGAGAATAATATTCACAAAGGAATATATATCACTAAGAAAATCATAAAGACACAACTTATATGCTTCATTTTAGACAAAAGAATAGTGGAGTCTTGAGTGAGATGATGACAAATTAATTGAAAGAGACACCAATTTGGGCCACTAATACTTGCTAATTTGTGTTATATTGAGTGAAATGGTTACATGGTTAGGGTGATTTTTTATGGGAGTGATGTGTGTGATTAATGATTGTATAGGATATTGCTTTGTTATTATTCATATTTGATCGAAAGATACAATTATTAATAAATTGCAGAAGCTACGAGAAAGGCTAGAAAGGAAAGGATGGCAAGGCTAAATGCAAGAAGAGATACCAATTCTGAACATTCTAGGAGAAGTAATGTTTCATTTTGTTTCTTGATTTTACATTGGAACAAATTGGCTAAAGCATTATATACATAACATATAAATTTATGATTAAATTCCATTTATGTAGGTTTCGTTTTAACAATGACAAATGTTAGAAAACTCAGTCAAACCCATATTGGTATATATCTAATACCTTGCAAGTTGTAAGATTAATCAAGATTTGCACATAACCGATACCACATTTTTAATGCTAACATTGTCAATCCCATGAAAATATTTTAGGTGTACAAACCTCAAATAAAGGAGTTTCACGCCAGGACTCTATGCTAACCACAGGGTATATGAGTAATTCACGTATCACAAAAGCAACTTCAGTTGATGTAGATCAGTTAGAAGTGAATTCATTAACCTGCATTCCCCATATTATAGGTATCGTAATTTGTTCCTTATTTTTTATAAAAGTAGTGTATGAATTACTCATTTATAAGATGCAGTGCAACAATAGTATAAGAGGACTAGGACTATAAAAAATGCAAGACCACATATGGAGAGACAATCAAACGGTAACAATTTTGACATATCATCAATTAGTTATATATTAATATAAAACAAAGTCCTAATTCATGGACTAATGATTGGCATTAACCATTGAATGTTTACAAGGTAATTAATATATGAAATGATTCTATTTATTAGAATACTACAATATTGGTGATGCAGTACATGCATGTCAGTTTTGTCATGCTCTGTTCTGGTATGATGCGAGAACAAAAAATTATTTCAACACCAATGACCCAAAATATACAATGTGCTGTAGAGGCGGACAAGTACAACTACCGCAACCACAAGAAGCTCCTAGAGTGTTGTATGAATTGGTGTTTGGTAAAAATGTGAAAAGTAAACACTTTCATGAGAATATATGGACTTACAATAGTTTATTTCAATTCACATCAATGGGAGCTAGAGTTGAGCGAAGCATGAATTCTACAAGAGGCCCACCACCTTTTGTTATATCTGGTGAAAATTACCATTTGATGGGCAGTCTTCTACCACCAGAAGATAAAAGTGAAAAGTTTGCCCAACTCTATGTAGTTGACACCCAAAATGAGATACAAAATCGCATGTCAATTATCAGGTACCCGTACAAAAATGTAATTTACCGAAGTCATTTGAAATTATTTTGATACATATTCTAAGCATATATATAATTGGTTAAATTTGTAGGGGCGGTGAGAACAATGCCATACATGAAGATATTGTTACTGACTTAAAGAACATGCTTGACGATCACAATATATTGGTCAAATCATTTCGCATGGTTAGGGAGTCGATCGGGTTTGAATCTAGACGTGATGTGAAGTTAAGACTCTTAGGAAAGAGGGGAAAATATGGTAAAAGGTATTATTTACCTTCTGCCAACGAGGTTGTAGCATTAATTATGGGTGACTTTGATAAAGACAAGACCGATAGGGATATTGTGGTTGAGACTCAAAGTGAAAGATTACAACGCATTAATCAGCTCAATTCATCCTATTTGGGTTTACAATACCCTTTATTATTTCCATATGGAGAGGATGGTTACAGAGAAGGTATACCTCTCAATAGAAAAAAGGATAACGATGGTAAGGTAAGGGATGAAGTTTCACTGAAAGAATTTTTTGTTACATGATTCAGGAGAGATATTCTGATGCATCCCCTTTATTGTATGCAAGGAGACTTTTCCAAAAGTTTCTGGTTGATGCCTACTCAATGGTTGAATCAGCAAGATTAAATTTTATACGGCTAAAACAAGAAAAATTTAGAGTGGAGATGTACAAAGGAATTAAAGAAGCTGTATTAAATGGAGAAACTACACCATCATCTCGAGGAAAACGTATTATATTACCGTCTTCATTTACTGGGGACCGAGGTACATGATATAAAATTATCAAGATATAATGGCTATATGTAAAACAGTGTACTATCCTGATCTTTTTATCACTTTCACATGTAACCCTAAATGGCCAGAACTTGAAGATTTTCTCAGTAATAGAGAATTAAATCCAGAAGACCGACCATATATGGTATGTAGGGCTTTCAAGGTGAAATTGGATCATCTTATAAAAGACATCAGAGAAAACAAAATTTTTGGAAGGGTCATAGCAGGTAATTTTATACAGGTTGTTCATTAGCCAATTAAAGGATCCTATATAATTATGAACATGTTATACTTACAGCCATGCATAACTTTGTTAGAATTATATAGGACGGTTGCATAATCCATTAAACTCACGAATAGATTAGTTTATCAATAAAATAATCTGCAAACATGTTTAAAGTAAAATCACCTGGTGAAAGTGTTTAGCTCTATATAATTTGTTCAACCTTCAATAAAGTTACCTAAACCCTATTTAAAATAAAGTTAGCTAAACACAATTTAAATACTCATTCTGCTGGACTGTATTGAGCAAGACAAAACGTGTAGACTTATTGAGTGGTATTTAAGATGCCTTAAATTTTTATCGTTACAGTGGTTTACACGATAGAGTTTCAGAAATGTGGGCTCCCCATGCGCACATATTGATATTTCTACATCGGGATGACAAGTACCCGATGGGCGAAGATTTCAATTGGATTATCTCAGCTGAAATACCAAACAAGGACTGAAACCCGAAATACTTTGAAGCAGTAGCTCAACACATGATGCACGGCCCATGTGGAGTGGCTAGGAAAAATTCACCGTGTATGGAGAATGGGAAATGCATATGTCATTTTCCGAAAAAATTTGTTGATGTTATAGTGGTAGACGAAGATGGCTATCCAATATATAGGCGAAGGGACGACGGTAAAACAATAAATAAATCCAAAATAGAGCAGGATAATAGATATGTGGTACCACATAATAGGCATCTGCTTTTGAAATATGGAGCTCACATTAATGTTGAATGGTGTAATCAATCAAGGTCAAAAAGCAAAAAGCATATCAATGGAACACACTTGGTAATCACTAGGCTTGGAAAACCCATCATAGAAGCAAAAAGCATATCAGGAAAAAATTATGGTCAGTAAGTATTTATTCCAAGGATGACACTAACACCATCTGATCATAGAATACCATTCAAATTTCAAAGAAGACAATTTTTCATAATGGTATCATATGCAATGACAATAAACAAGAGTCAAGGTCAATCGTTGTCAAAAGTTGGATTGATCCTAAAAAAACCTATGTTCACGCATAGACAACTCTATGCCGCACTCTCACGAGTTACAAATAAAAAGGGCCTTAAGATTCTGGTCTGTTACCAAGAGAATAAGAACAATTGTACAGAGAACGTGGTTTACAAGGAAGTGTTCAGGAATGTTGCATAAATGTCAAATCAACATGAAATGAGATGATGAGGTACCTTTCTAGCCGTGTAGTTTTAATTCTATCAGGATTATACATAATCTTTTATCCTAATTAATGATATAAAAGTAGATAGATCGATGTAATTTCGATAGTACTAAGATTAATCTATAACATGTCAATGCTTTTTGCAAGGAGATATCACAAAGGATGAACATTCACATAGACTTTATAGGGACATCAACAAATAGAAGAGAAAAGGTGGTCATTAAGGAAGGACAGGGAATTTCAATCAGAACAGATACTCAATCAAGTGGAAGACGTGTATTTTACTGAGATTAAATAGTAGTATTTTAATGGATTGTTCATAGTACAGGGAAAACACGTTAGACTTTCTCATTGTTTCTCCTGTGGATAAAGCTAATATATTGAACAAAATTTTTTCAGGTTTTTAATTACACTGCACAAGCTTTATTTTAGACAAATTGTCATACTTAACATATAAAACAAAGCATTATATATCTTGCACAATTGTAATCCTAAAGGAAAGTATATTATGGATAGAACACGATGATAAATTTACCGATATAAATTAATATAAACCACGAACTATAAATGGTGTGTATTTAGTACCTACCATCTTGAGAGGTTTGGGGGAGTAAACTGGTGAATTATAATTGATGTATAGTGCAGGTCAACTTTGAATAATCCAACTCTGCTAATAATCCACCTCTGCCAGTGAAGAAAGGATATGAAAAAGGTGACAAATTTAAGAAATAGAATATTATATATCAAGAATATTAGTAGAGAAAAAATCAATTCATAAGTGATTATCTAGGAATAATGTTACATTGAAAGGATCCCATTATAGTTCACGACACTAATTATATACCAGTAAAGTAGCATTAGTAAAACAAGGAGAAAGAAGGACAAAATGCATCAAAAAAATATCATAGTAAAACAAGGAGAAAGTAGGACAAAATGCATCAAGAAAATATCTTTTGTCTATCAATTGAGTTGTTAAACTATAATGGAATTCACAAGCTAAATAGCTAGATGTGGTTAAATTCTTGGCGACTCAAGTTATCTCTTGACACAAAAATAAAATAAAAAACTACTAATAGATGCATGATTTATCAATTAGGATTAAGTAGAGAGAATAACACATTAGAGAAGTCTGCACTTGTTATCTAAGTTTGCACTTATAAAACACATTTACAATATAATTCAATGACACAGGGTTGACCATTTTTTTTTGTTAGCAACCAAGAAACACAACACAAACAACACGTTCAATAAAATCAGAAAAGTAGAAAAAAAAACATGGCATTTATATCCTATTGCGTTGTCTCATCCAACGAACTAAATCACATCATTACCAATGACTAATATTTTAAAGGTGTCAGGTAATTTAATACATTTCAATAACTGAAAACAAAAACTACAATGGATGAAATGAATTTGTTTAGGGGATTTTATTTTTTATGATAAATATAGAGAAAATCATTCAAACTCAAACTCAGATTAACTGGCAGATAAATATCATTCCCTTGAATGTGAGGGAAAGTGAATCCAGCCATTTGATCCTTGATGAAGGAACCTGTACATGATTTGAATGAGAACTGAATAATAATAATAATAATAGTAAATACCATAAACAACCATGGTGATACAACACTAATTCATGAATAATATTACAGATAAGGTAAAAATCAAATTCAATCATAAATGCAGTATAATACTTCCAAGCACAACTAAAATTCAAGCCTTAAAATAGTTTAATCTAAGTGCAGATTTGGCTGCTGTAAAATAATATTGACAATAAAAGTAGAGTCTTGGTCCAATAAACTTGACAAAAATATAAAATAGGAGACAAATTTTACATGTCCTGTGCAGTACTACTGTGTTTTCAAAGCAGACATAACAGTGGTTAATCATAGATACACATAGCTTCACCAATAATTTCAGAATGAATGACATTTTTTTACACGAAAATATTTTCACATCAGTAATAACTAAAATAATTCATGTAACTAGCTATATAGTAACATGACAATCTTAATATCAAATTTTCTCTTTTTCCTATCTCCTATCATGTCTTTCTTAGATACCCTTTTGGGAGATTTTAAGAGTTTCACTGGATGGTTAAACTCATCAAGTAAAAGGTTATCCAAATTAAAAAAAATATGGCACATACGGAAGGTCTTTAGAGTATAGAAGAATATCATGCATAAATACTTTGCCTAGATAAAAAGATAGATATTACAAATATAGATATACGAACTCTATTTGTTCTCTAACATGCAACATAACATGATGCAATACTAGGTCAGTAACATTTGCTAGGTCTTCACATATATAAATCAAGAGTTTCACAACAGTTGCATTTGATAGATTTTCAAATATCTTGCCAACCAATGGTTCAATTAAGAAGCTCCAGTCTTGAGCCTATTATACATTGGAACTATCAGATCAGAAAACTTATAGTAATTCTAATGGCCTGTATATCGTGGTATATTTATCAAATCATAGAAACTTACGCTTTTAGGCCACTCTAGGACCAGCTTGAGTATTCGGTCCATTTCCAACTTTGATCCTAAAACCAATAAATGGGGCATGTGAACAAAGTAAATGCAGTAACAACAAGAATATAAAACTAAAATTTAGGCTTTTAGAGGTTTTCGCTTACCTGGCTTTATGATCTTGCTTGGTAAGAGGATCATGAACATGGCGAAAATGCAGATAACCAAACTTCCAAGCAATTCTAAAAGCATAATCGCAACCACTCATTGGAAATATAGTTGTGGAAATCCATGCTTAAATTAGCACTCACCCTTTTATGTACATGTTTTCTTTGGTAAATCTTTTATGCTTTCTGAATGCTCGGACTGTCATGACCCCCAAAATGCTTTCGGAGAAGTGATGAATAACAGGTGCTTTGGTAATTTGATTTAGTCAAGTTAACTCCTGAAATGAAGCAAGATAATAACCCTATAAGGCCCCAGAAAAAAAGGAAAATGTTAACAAGATATGCATGTTAGTAGATGAATAAAAGACAACCATTGAAGTGAGAATAATTAACAAAGAATATTCCAATACAACAAAAACATGATCTTAATTAACAAGGAATTAGATAGGAATAATCGCTAGGACATGATTGGGCTCACCTGGGACTAATTAATGCTGAGATCCATCAAGCAGAGTGGAAGAGTCCATGGTTACATGATCTAATATCTTTTTGGTGTTGTATAAGTGGTTTGTTCTTAGGATCATTTCAGATCTGTTTTCACAATTCATTTGTTATGGATGGATCTGAAAATAATGCCGTTGGTAGATGTAGGATGAGTCATGGTTCATGAGTGGTTGATGTTGGTGAGTATAATTTAAATTCAGACCTTTCGTTTTTGAAAAACTAACTTTTGATATATTAAAAGGTGAGTTCTGTGGTGACAATGTATTAGGTGACTAAGAGTGACCAAGGATGACTTTTGGTTGACTTTCCAATAACCTTGAGACACGTGGGTTATTGGAATGAGTTGCTGAACGGGTTGTCAAAGCAAGTTTAAAGTTGAGCACGGTAATTGTTTCGGGTTTACCGTTAGGGCATTTAAGGAATTTCAAGATAAAAAAAATAATGGGTTGAGATGGACCGCAGAGATCCAATCAGTCAAAAACCGAAAAGGATGGGCCATTGAGATGTTCACCGTTAAAAAAAAAATAAAACAGAATGGAAGAACGGGTAGAGAGCATAAAACTAGATTCAATTGGAATAAGCCCAAAAAAAATGAAACTCAATTGTTGTTGTTGTTGTTGTTGTTGTTGTTGTTGTTGTTGTTGTTATTATTATTATTTTGAATTTTATATTCCAATTTATTATTATTATAACTTAACAATTAAAATGTATCACATAATTTTTCTTTCGTTAAAATTTAGATGGCATATTTTGTTTCAACTTAATAAACTCCGCTGCTCCATTATCTTATTTACTTTACGATTTAGTATAGATTTATATGCTTAAAATAACCCTTTTTTGTTAGAAAAAAATTATTTGCCTATTATTTTTATCAGATGACATAAATTCATTTTAAATAATTTATATTAATCGTGTATCTTTTTGATGATTTGGAGAAAAGAAAAGCATCCACATTGTAGATAATAAAAGTAAAGACTACATTTTTTCATGCAAGAATTAAAATTATAAAATATAATTATTTATTGTCCTATTTTTTATACAGTCTGAAAATAGAAAAACAAAAAAAAACAATGAAAATCATAAAGAAAATTAAACCTTTATTTTTTGAGAAGATAAAATAGTTGAAATAGATGAAGCAATGTAATTATTAGTTTAATGATTGACTTGTATTTTTTTTGGATTTGGGTTAAGGTTCACAAAAGAAGACCTAACTCGCAAAATTCAACCCATCCCCAACAGCCAGGTCAAAGAGACGTCGACAGATCCAAAAATTGGTAATGTTCTAATTCCGTAACGTCTAAATAGCCTAACTGCGTAGTAATGACAATGAATGGTTTTTTGGAAAAAGAGTATGTCCCCATTGCTATCCTGCATGACCTTAATATTTTACTGTAGATCAAGTTTTGTTAGTTTCGACATAACTCCTAGCCATGGGGTGTTGACTTAAAGGCCTGCACCTGTGGAATCCTGGTGTCCTCCTTTAATATCCACATTAAATCTACTGCCATGAATAGAAAAGAATGGCTGACTTATATTGTAGAATACTAACCATTCAAATTTAGTTAAAAAAACCCAAGTGTCATGATTAAAGCAACTTTACAATCTTATTTCAATAAAATGATTTTTACCTTTCCAGTGTCTTACAAACGTAATGATTTTTATTGAATTTCAATTAAGTAATACTTCAACCAAAACCAATTTGGTTGAATATCAGGTCATAAGTTCCCGTCAAACGTAAATTTCTGTTGATTCCATTCGGTAAAGGAGGTTAAACTTCAATGTGCAAAATAAACTTTTGATAAGCCTTGTGAATCAATCTTTGGTTTTTACGATAGTTTTATTCCAGACCATTCGATTATAGTTATTTTTTTAAAATTCACAACCAAAATCTTGCGTTTAACAAGACATTATTTACTAATGAACTATTATTGTTACACATGCAATCTTTCTGGATGACCTTTTGGATGATCGTGCTTTGTATGCTAATGCAGACACTAACAAGATATAATGCAGTGAGTTTGACATAAAGGAGCCTGAGGTTGTCCAACAACTTCCTGAAAGGTGAATTATTTAGACCTAGAACATAGTAAAATTTATATTCAGAGGCTGCAATGATTACGATACTTCAATTGCTTAAGAAAAATTGACATCTGATTGGGTGACTTGATTTGTCTTCTTTTCAAACACGGGGCCAATAACCCGAATAGCAATGATTGTGGCGTATTTGTTGCACAGTGGATGATCATGTACCACTTGTTCTATGACTACAATGTCGAGGTATCATCTACACATACCTTACATGCAACTATAACGAATTACCTCACTTCCAAATGAGCTTGTATGAATTATCGTCAAATGTAAAGCTGCACTACTGCTTATCCTAACCTACAAGTGTGCTTTTGAATATTATAGGAATTTCAGTTTGTGACTGATTACAGCAGGATGCGCCTCACAATCGACATGGTGTTAAAGTATCACAACGATAATAGAATGGAAACCGTTGAAGCAGCTCTAAAGCTGAATCTTTTTTTTTAGTTTCAGGCATACAAACTTTTGTTCCGTCGAAAGAATTTTTTAGTTGTGCTATTTTGTAAGGTCATTAGTGTAACCAATATGGAATTGAAAACTGTTATGTTTGTGCTGCAGCACATGTGGTGTTTAACATGTAATGTGGATTTCATGCTACTGGACATGGTTATTTTTAATGGCTTGTAAGCTTTAATTTACAAGATTGTTGGCATATCCTTTAGTAATGGTTATAGAATATGGATTGAGTGGCATACTTTTGTTGGTATGCCTTCAGAAAAGGTTGCCCGAGAACTTTGGTGTATACTTGTATACAATGACTATGACTTTTAGATGAAGTTTCTTATTCTCATCAGCATCACCTTTTATGTTCACAGATTCAACCATTTAAGCTGTCATCATAAAGCATTCATGCATGGCAAATTGTTAATATTACAGGTCATGTCAACAACAATGTTGCATTTAATGGAATTTATTTTTTCAACCGTGACTTGATGCATTACCTTCTATTGGTGATTTGATATTCATGAAAAATTAAATCGCACAAATGCCTAATGTTAACTAATGATTTTTTTTGTTACACTTCTAGCCTTATTTTAATGGCCAATAGTTTAGACATGCTCAAGAAAAGAAATCCAAATCTTGAAACAACATAAGTAACTGAATGACATAAGTTACTGGATAATTGAAAAATTCTTCACAGTAACAAAAGATAAGGAAAAAATAACCTGCCTTAATAATGCCTAACATCAAGATGAAGTAGCCATGACAGGAATAGAACAAACTATTTGCAATCAACACCAAAAGTATTGCTTCAAAAAAGTCTCATTCATGGGACAACCACCACATAAAAACCAATGTTAACATCACGTTAATCTACCACAAAAACGACTAAACTGACAACACAACTAGAATCATTTACATTGGACAACCAAGGTTAAAAAATGTAAATTTTTTCTAATCACCTAAACACTTCAATCACATGCAGTCATGTCCATCAACCTAGTTTTGTCGTGACCTCTTTCCGGAATTATAAACTGGCCTACGGTCGGATCCACCATCCTGCAAACAAATAAATCACTTGTGCAATCAAATGCTATAGTTCAAAACATTAATGCACTACAACTATCATGACATAAGTAACAAGTACAAATGTCAAGCATTACCACATCAGGCGCATATGGATCACCAGAATCCTAGGAATTAATCAACACATACAAACCTCATCAACAACATCGTCATCCGTGGCCGTGCAATTTCTTTTGTCGTGGCCTAATCCAAGACACCGCCTACAACGCCTCCCGTTATTGGCATTTGTGCTCCCCCGAGGTGCACCCTTGGACCTGATAATCTTTGGGTCGAGAATGTGAGTTTCATCCGCCCCTGCTTGAACACGACTGCTCCTTTGGCCTATGCCACCTAGAGATGCAAACTCCCTCGACATTCTGGTAACCTCTGTCATGGCAGTGTTGTATGTTTCCGTGCATTGCGCGGCTGTAAAACACAGCGACAGGTAGGCACTCCACAATGCACCGTATCTAACGCGAAATCCATCCGTCGGATTGACTGAGGCATGCTGACTACTACTATTGGCGACCTTGGCATCTTTGCACCACTTACGCAGGACCAATCGGCTCGGCAAATCTTCTTTCTCTGGCTCTTTTAGGATACAAAATATATGGCAGCAAGGTATCCTTAATCTCTCCCACAACTTACAAGAACATTCATACTTATCACAACTTCTATCCATGAAAACTGAGTACACATGATGGGGCTTTCGATACTTTTGGAACATGAACTTCTCGGTGCCACCGATACTGTCCCTGTGCAACACTAACAATGCCCCAACTCCCTCGATCTGTTTTTGCACCTCATTGAATATTTCCCTCGTGTAGAACTTGCTCACAGATCTTTCCAATGTTTCAAGACCCGTTGTCATCACTAGATTTGAGTAAAGAGTCTTGCAATCTGCAATGTACTCGTTATTCCGGTAATCTTTAACTACTCGATCCAGGTTCTCGACCAACTCAATTATGCAATTTCCGGACTTGATAAATTTCTTAAGTGATGAATTAATACCCTCACACCGAGAAGTGGTTCGAATGCTGGCACAAAACTTCTCACACAAATAAGCATTTGCCCACATCTCTATCTTTTCGTATGTCTTTGCGACCCAATCGTTGTCCTCTAAATCGAATGACGTGATCATGTCCACCCAATATCTGTCAAACTCTTCCTCATCAAAGTGACCATACACAGCAGTCTTAAACACAGCACAAAAATCTTTGTCCTTTATATTAACAACTGCATTTCGAGCAAGATGCCAGGTGCATAGTCTGTGTGTCGCATTAGGGAATTCACATTTAATGGGCTCTCGCATGGATTCATCACCATCTGTGACAACGAATTTCGGCTCTTTGTGCCTCAGTACCTCCAAGAAGCTACTTAACAACCATTTGTAGGATGGAATCTTCTCGTCCTCTAGCAAACCAAACCCAAAAATAATTGTCTGTCTGTGATGGTTGGTGCCCGAAAATATCACAAGAGGCCTGTTGTATAAGTTTTTTTTGTACGTCGAGTCAAATGCTAACACATCACCAAAGCATTCATAGTCGTGCTGCATGTTACCATCTGACCAAAATAGGTGCTCAAGGTGCTTCTCAGCGCAATAAGAGTACTGCACAACTGCCATCGGATCCAACTCAGCCTTGCCCTTCAAGTAGCTTATTGCTGCCGCTGCATCTCCCTCGACGATCTTGGATTGCTTAACTCCATCCATATAATTATACAAGTCCTTACTTATGAAGTTAAGATTCCGATATCCACCACACATGTGGGCAAAGAAGTCCATTATTTGAGTTGTTTGGAACCCAACTTCATGCATGCTATGTATATGCGCTTTGTGCCCTTCTGGGATCTTCCTATGTGGAGCCATGACATTAGTGAACTCTTGGGGTGCCAACTCATGATTATGTTCCTCGACCAATGTTTTCGTCCGCCATTTCCTACAACTTTTCTCCAGAAACACCACAAGCTTGGCATTGCAATTCGTTCTCATCTCCGGTTTATGAGTCCTTTTTTTGTCAACTCGCTCGTAATGCTTCTTTTCACGCAGCCCTTGTCGATTGTGGTAGAAAATCTTCCTAACAATATTCCCCTCCTCGTCTTTAATAGAATCTCCCTTTTGCACTGCAAAACCAATACCCTTTGCATACGCATCTCCAATCCCATTAAATTATGCAGATAACAACACAGAAGCAATCACAGGGTCTGGACAGCTGAATTGTTTACCCATGACATTCTCAGAGTTTGCCTGATCCTCTGCGGAAGCATGCATATTGCTTCCACCACCATCCTTTCCTTTGTATTCACTGTCTGCATGGCCACTATCCCCTTCCTCAGTCAGAGGTTCCTCCAACCCGTTCAAATCATCCCCATCTCCCGAATCGGTGCTCTAACCATCAGTCCAATGGCCTGACAACTCTGATGTGCTACCATCATCCAAATCCAACTCACTATCAAACATCCCTGGATTAAAAAAAAACCATTGAGGAACAAAGCATGTCGTACACATTGTCGCTTATGGAGTTAACTTAAATGGAGACAATTGCTATACAAATTGGCATTAAGCGAAGTCCATAGTCGTCAGTCAATAGTCTATCACAATTATTGGTCTATATAAATTGGTTGACTCATTGGTTTCTAACATTACAAAGACAAATTTTTAATTTTTGGGTTAAGGTTGACCAGAAGAGAATTGCTAAAAGAATATATCAAATTTAGTTTAACCAGAATCATTTATACTAAACGCACATAGTTTTTGTTTTCAAAAGCATAAGTTTGTTCATTTGACTTTACAGCATGGGGACCTCAAGACTATGACAACGGTTAAATATTCTATTAAGTTTACTATTTTTGGTAAAGTCATAAGGATCTACTATTGTTCCAATCACAAGGAGCCCCTAATAAATAATTTTTTCGGTGGTCGATTACAGGGTTCATCTTGTTCCTGAGCATCATAATAGAGGTATTTATATACTTTTGGAAATTCAATTTAAGAAACTCTGTGCATTTTTTTGGGAAACAAAACCAGTATATCCTATGCCTAACACAGCAAATTAACAACCATCTTAGCAAATTCAGCACAATTGCATATTCCTCCGATATAGAACAAAGATAAAAAATTAAACTCACCAATATTAGAGCATAGAATAGGAATGAACAGGAGCCAGATTCCACCCTTTTCGAAGACCAACGACACAAACCAAGAGAGACGAGGGACACCAGGCAAGTCAAAGACCCAGAACCAGCATCCAGAGTTCAGGGGTTCCACCCTTGAGAGAGATCGAAGGGGCACTTCAAAGGAGACAAAGGAGAGGCAACGATGGCGTGAATCTTGTCGTTCTGCTATTCTTCTGCTCTTCCCCGCTGAATTGCCGGCAAAGATTCCGATTCGCCTCTTTAAGGATGGCATGCGACCACCTCTCGCAACTGTGTGTACAACTTCAAGATGAACCCTAACTTCTCTAACCGGCTTGAAGGTCTGCTCATTCAATTCTAAAATTTGGGAGATTTTTTTATTTTTCCTTTTGATTTCTATTTCAATTCCCTCTTGTTTCAAAGTATGGGAATGTTTGAAATAGGAAAAAATGACCTTCACAAACTATAACTGCTAATCCATTACATTTCCTACTTACCCATGTTTACTCACATTTACCGTAGCCCATTAACCAAACTAATTATTTCTATAGTCAAACTTATATGGAAGTTAGTCACATTTATTCCATGTGTCAAGCTCCAATTGGCTACATATTTTTTAGCCACCTTGTCCACCCAAATACATTGGCCACCACAGAAGTCACCATATTAAAATAGTAAAGTTATCCACCACTCAACATAAACATGGAAGCTTGAAATTTTTCCTTTTTAAAAACAAGCCCATTAGAGAAGAACACTAAAAACAAGTTTCACAAATCACTTGATGATAAAGAAAGTTTCACAAAGAAGAACACTAAAAAGAAATTTTACAAATTACTTGATGATAAATAATTTGTGTTTACTATTTTTTTGCTTTCAGTTGCTCAATTTATAAAGGTTAGATGAGTGAAAAAATACTAAAAGTGTCTCTTTGATGTGGAGGCAAGTGTTGAGAGGCAATGTGAGAAATCGACACATCACATGGCATGTGGCTTCTTCAGGAGGTCCCAATGCTAAAAACAAAAGTAATGTAGAAGTTAAATTTGTAAGTAAAATTTGAATAACAAAATCTTTTAATGCAGTCTTAGATTCCATTAAAACATCCCAATGAAATTGTTATAATTATTTAAATATTGTTAGATTTCAAGACATTGCTGTCAAGATTTATTAAATAGCTAAGTATTTAATTATTTGTTTATTCTTTTGTATTATAATCATACGCGTGAATATTTGTACGCGGGAATATTTGATCCAGTACTTAATATTTATTTTATGATTTTATGATATGTATTACTCTAAATTGATTTTAATTTGACAAATTGTCATTAATTAGACAACAAGAAAAATGATGCAACTTAACTTTAACAAATAAAATTACAGGGCTGCTACACATCCATATAATCATATAACCAAGTTGGCCCAAATCCAAATAGATTCAGGCGCATTAAATGGAGAGTGAAAAACACGCGCTAGACACAAAAGAAACCCCTCCTTTTCTATTCGCGCTTCATTATGAAAAAACGTTACATCTTCAACACGAAATTAATACACCAAAACACTCATTCTCTTCAAATCTCTCTAAACATCACTCAAATTTCAATCACATTCTTTGCGAAAACCACTACTGCAAAGGAATCGGAAGAATATTTCGCAAGCAATAACCAGAAACAAACGAAAACAGCAACAAAGATGACAAAAGGTATGAGAAAACTACTGTTCATTTAAAATCTTGCAATGTCGCATTTCGCCTAGTTTCATTTTAATTTTACTAGTTTGATTTGCTTCGTTTAGTAGATTGAACTATTGTGAATGATTTTTACAGTATAACTAGGGCTCTAAGATATACGTGCTTGTTCTTATTAGTGTGGATAATTTAACTAGAGCTCTATTACTATCTTCAGTACTTCTTTTGCATTGATGAACACTATTTTTATTGATTGAAAGTTGATAATCATTTATTAATCACATGAACGTTTTTCGGTTCGGTGGCCTTTGTGATTTTGGTTCTGTGCATGAAGGATTTTCGGTTCGGTGGGTTGTGGCATTTTAATTAACTTGATTAAGATATACATGCTTGTGGTTGTTGATGTATTGAATGAGTTTTATTTAGGACAATTGACATTAGAGACAACTCTTTCACTTTGATAAGCCATACTACTGTAAAATTGTCTCATTATATTGGATATATTTCAGCACGACTAGTAGTTGACCTTGATACTTAAAGAAAGATATCAAGTTTCAGTAAGAGTTTTTAAAGAAGCCAATTTGCAAATGTCATTTTGAAAGAAAACCTAATTCATGAAATTTGAAAAACTTTTCTTTCGGAAGATGTTGATTTGATTAAGATATATGTGGTTGTTCTTATTTGTGTGGATAGTTTAACTAGATCTTTGAAAATGATTGTTACTATCTTTAGTACTTCTTTTGCATGGAGGAATAGTATTCTTGTTGATTGAAAGTTGATTATCATTTATTAACCACATCAACATTTTTCAGTTCGGTACCCTTTGTAATTTTGGTTCTGTGAGTGAATGATTTTCGGTTCAGTGGGTTGTGGCATTTTAATTGACTTGTTTAAGATATACATGCTTGTGCTTGATGTATTGAATGAGTTTTGTTTAGGACAATTGACATTAGAGACAACTCTTTCACTTTGATAAGGCATACTACTGTAAAATTGTCTCATTATATTGGATAGATTTCAGCACAAATGGTAGTTGACCTTGATACTTAAAAAAAGATATCAAGTTTCAGTAAGAGTTTTTAGTTCAGTTCAGTAAGAAAAAATTATTCAACATTAGCTTTATCCTTGTTTACATTCCTTAGACCTCCTCTTGCATTATCTCTTCCAAGTTCAGTTCAGGAAGAGTTAATGAAGGATGACTTCATCTATGTCCCTCCACAAAAGGAAACACAACAAACTTCTAATAATGACTAAGTTAATAAATATTTATTCACCACATGAATCTTGTTCAATGTTTACTGCTTATACATGGTTTAATTATAGTTCAGTTGAAACCAGAAATGAATTCAATGTGTTCTTGTCTTTGGACTCTCTTCTGTTTATTACAACTGCCCTCAAGAACCCGAAAAACAGGGTGTTACAGTGTCTCTTACGAGTTTTGTAATTGAAGACTTATTCAAAGATGACTATGTGTATGATGTTTTTAATAAAGAGCAAGTTTCACATAAAAATTCTTTTTATTAATTTTAATGGTTGTTATTGAACTGCTTTCTATTTAATGCAACAGCCCTGGCAAAGAACAACAGCAACAAGCCCAAGTACCTCCAGTGCAACAGCAATCAGAACAAGAAGCACCTGTTAATGTGTAAGCATTAAATTCTTTAATATCACTTTTGTTTAATATAATTTCGGTTCACCATAAGTTTGGATTTAGGTTCACTATTAGTTTGGATTTTGGTTCACTAAAATGATTAATGTCATTTCTGTTAAATATCATTGTTAAATATGATAATAGTTTGGGATAATTATAGAAATGTTTACTGTTTAATGTAGCAGACCTCTGGAATAGCAATAACAACCCTGCAAAGAACGAACAGTGCAACAATCCGAACAAGAAGCACCTGTTAATGTGTAAGTTTTACTGCTTATATAAATACCGATAATGTTGACTGCTTATACATGGTTTAATTATGGTTCAGTTGAAAACAGAAATGAATTCAATGTGTTCTTGTCTTTGGACTCTCTTCTGTTTCTTATAGCTGCCCTCCAGAACCCAAAAAGCAAGGTGTTACAGGTTCTCTTACAAGTTCTGTTATTGAAGAGTTTTTCAAGGATGCCGATGTCTATGAAGTTTTTGATGAAGAACAATCCAAAGAACCTCCGGTGGCACGGCAATCAGAAAAAGAAACTCTAATCTTGTCATCATTTGATAGGTATGTTACTTGCTTTTCTTTAATATCATTTTTGTTTAATATCATTTTGGTTCATTGTAAGTTTGGATTTAGGTTTACTATTTGTTTGGATTTCGGTTCACTATAATGATTAAAATCAATTTTGTTTAATATCATTGTTAAATATCTCTCATCTTGCAGTGATGCTCAACCTAGGGAAAGGGAAGATGAAAGGCCTTCCTTTAGCCTTGGGATAAGTCCACCAACATCTCAACCAACTCAGCCCTCTCAAGAGAGTGTTTCAGAGCTTAAAATCTTGGCAAAGGCGGTGGTAGATGCTGGAGTGATAGCAGCATTAAAATTTGCTGAAGCAACATCTTCCGAGCCAAACTTACCGGCTGTTGAAGTTTTCAAAACTCCGGAAAAAAATAAAAATCTCGAAGGAGTTGATTGAAAAGTGTTATCATTGGATGACACATGTGAAAAAGAGAAAGGACAGTGGCAACGAATATGAACCAATATTTGTCTCAAAACATGAGGCACTTTATGAGGGGTTAAGAGAATATTTCATGTCTCTAATGCCCAAAGAACAAGTGCATGCTTCGGTAAATTCTTTCCCAATTTCGTTAACAATAATAATTTTTCTAAACACTCTTATACAGTATATCTCATAACTTTTCTTCGTGTAGGTTGTTAGTATACATAACATGATTCTCAACGAAATAAAAGTTCGGCAGTATCAGGAACAAATATACATTGTGCCGCCGAATATTGTGGTATGCTAAATTTCTTATTCACTGCTGTTTCTTTTTCGGTTTGGTCAAAATGTTAATATTGGTTCACCTGATACTTATGTGTTCCATTGAGTTCTTTTGCATTAAGAAAACTTTTCTCTTGATGATTGAATATTTTTCACGTTTTATTCAGCATATGAATTGTGTTCGGTTCGGTGGAAATATGATTTAACTGATGTTCATTTTGCAAAATTTTATGTTGGGAACACATGGCGTGGAGTACACTGATAAGAGGACAAACAAGGACTACAGGGTTGATATTGAGCAGTATGCCCACCACCGCCAGTTTCTTGACAAAAGAAAACTTGCATCGCATCCATTTGTAAGTTGTAATTTCTAAAAGTTCTTTGATAATTCTCTTGTTTGCTATTGTTTCGACTGAAATATTCTATAATTTTTCAAAACTTCAGCTATTTGTCCCAATTTGCAATGGAGGGCATTGGTGGTTATGGATTGCTGATGTAAACAAAAAGAAATTATATGTCCTTGACCCTATCAATAAGCTGCCAAAAAATATACATAATTCTAGAAAGCAACTGAACAAATTTGTTGTAAGTTATTTTCTTGTAAATTATTCAAATTATTCTGTACATGAAAGGAGTTTGGTTCACTGTTGTTGGTTCTGTTTTTTTTCTTTTTTTGTCTCTTTCAGGGTTTAATAATTTCCCAGATGAGGGTGTACGCTAGGGCGGAACCCTTAATGGAGGATGGACTGGGAGAGGAAGCAGAGTATATCCAATTGAATGCTCAACGTACAAATTAAGAATCTTTCTCTTCTATAGTGCTATTTTTAATGTGTTTTATTTTGGATACTATTGATAGTATTATACTCAATTCTTGCTTAGCTATGATTGTAGAATATACGTGATGAAATGGCTCGAAACAATAGATCCACAAAAACTCAAAAGCGGGAAGAGATATAAATATAAACCTTGGACACAAGTAAGTACTTTCTAAATTAATAAATTTCTTTCTTTTCTTATTTCATTCAGTTAAGTTGATAGTGTAACTAGAGCTTTGAAGTTGGTTGTTACTCTGTTCAATAGTTCTTTTCCATGCAGAAATACTATTCTTGTTGATTGAAATTTGATCACCACTTATTCATCACATAAACAATTTTCGGTTCGGTGGCCTCCTTTAAATTTGTTTAGGGTTTAGGGTTATTGTGATTGCATTTTTATAGTATAACTAGGGCTTTGAATGAAATTTGTTGTTATTTAATGTGATTTTGATTTACTTAATATTTAATGTGTTCAGGGTTTAGGGTTATTGTAATTGCATTTTTACAGTATGATTATGGCTTTGAATGATATTGTTCTTATTTCATTTGGGTTCATTTCTTATGTAACTAATTCATTTCAATTGAAATGCAGAAAGAGATTGATGACTTCAGATACCAATATGGTCCAAATCTTCTGTTGCATGAAATGAACAAAATCAGAGACTAAGTGATTTGGGAATCTGAAGCAATAAGACTCACCAAGCCATCTGCTTTCCTCTCCAGCCCTTATTGTAAATACACATATGGAGATTTAGATAGCAAATAGCATATACTAGTTGTAATTAACAATATTTTGTTTAACTTGTTTAAAAAGCAAAAAATGCATACTTTAAATGTATATATGTCAATGTATGTATCAAAAAATGCATATAGTAGTTGTATATATTTTGTTTAACTTGTTAAAAAAGCAAACAATGCTTCTTTCAAATGTATATATGTCAAGTTAATGTATATATCTATTCTTAATATTAATGTATGTATCAAATGTTAATATTTATATATCTATTGGAATTGTCTGGATGTTGTTTTATTCCAGGTTCTCAGTGATTGCAATCACTGTATTTACCAATACATACGAACTCCAAAAGAACATAGTGAACCGAAATTAATACACTGGGCGAACCGAAAGTAGAAACACACTGAACTCCTAAACCTTGAACCCTAAACCCTAAACCCTAAACACTAAAACTAGAACCCTGAACACTGAACCCTGAACCCATAAACCATGAATCACTAAAACCCTAAAATCATAACCTAAAACCTAAACCCTAAACCCTAAACCCTAAACCCTAAACCTTAAACCCTAAACTCTAGACCTCTAAACCCTGAACCCTAAATCCTAAACCCTAAACCCTCAACCATGAACAAGGTGAACCGAAATTAATACACGGGGAAAACTGAAAGTTTGAAACACACTGAACCCCTGAACACTGAACCCTGAACCCATAAACCCTAAAACCCTAAAACCATAACCCTAAACCCTAAACCCTAATGCTGAACCCTAAACCCTAAACCCTGAACTCTGAAACCTGAACCGAAAAAACAAATTCTAATTATTCAACTTAGAAATTAATACACTAGACGAATCGAAAAACTGTATATATCAATATAGAATTTCATAAAAAAAGTGACTATTCATTAAAGACTATCAACATTCAGAAATTAATCCTGCTATAACCATGGTGAACCGAAATTTGCTCATGGGTGAACAAAAATTTACATTAATAAAAACTAAAACTTGTACAATCCTCTCTTGGATAATTCATATCTGGTGTATTGTAAAGAGTGGAGCTTGACTGAATTGATGATCCGAAGTCTAAAAGGTTCAACTACAAAAGACATAATTGTATATTAGCAAAATGAACAATTGAATTTTTAACTAATCAAAAGCAAGTCAATTTTTCCTCGCTTGGAGCTGTCTTTTTCTTTTTCTTCATGGCATTTGAGATCTTTTTTTCCAGGTTTGATCCAAGTCTGTTCTTGGGCCGACCTCTTGTTTTGACACGTGGTAGGCTTTGAAGGTCATTCACATTGCTTAATGTCGCTTCTTCGTGGGTTAACAAACTTTTTCCTTTGCTTCTCCCTTGATATTCTTCCATCTCTGCCATGACCTTGTCAAATGCTCGGTGAAAAATTCCGGTTAACTCTTCAGACTCATAGGCAAATTCACATATATTGTGTGACCGAAACACCAATTCGTCAAATTTCTTACTTCTTGGCTCCAGTAGAGGTTCATCTTGGCTGCTCTTAATGTGTGTATGCCTCCTCTTTATGTTCTTGCTCCAACGTTCCAATATGTATTTTGGTGCCACGTTATCCACTCGCTCAAAGCTTAGGACACTTAGGAAACGGCAGTACAATATGCCCTTAGACTCAAACAGCAAGCAATGGCACTTTACATCTCGTGATACTGCGTCGCAGGTGACGACAAACTTATTGAATGTGGAGTTGGAAACCTACTCTATTACTTCATATGTTGTGAAACCTAGGGTGGAATGCATTGATCTTGTGATACAGTTCACTTTACCTCTGAATTGAGCTTGAACTTCCTTGAACTTCTCATGGGTATATACATGTTGAAACTGTGCCTTTATTGCTGATTTTGTTGCACACGGTATCACGGTGTGAAAATTTGCAGCATCGAATTCTCTCTCTGCTTGATCTCTGCTTGCTTGGCAATTGTCGTATTGCTTCACGAATTATCTCAAGGAGCTATTCCGTGTGATGAACTTGTTGAAAAATAAATGCATACTCTCGCTCCTTTATGTGCTTCTCATCCCGGCACAAAAGTGGTGATCCAAGTAAACCGAAATCCATATATGGCGATCCTCGTACAGCTCTGCAAACCAAACAAAAACTATAAGGTCTGGTGAACCAAAACTAGTGTAGGATTTGGGAAAAAAAGATATGAGCATAAAAATAATTCAAATTGAAATCTCAATTACCTGAAATCCACTTGTTGCCTCCAAGGCCGTACTTTCTAAGGAAATCGATCCAGTTTCTTTCAAATGCTTCTTTTGTGTACGAGTTCCAAACAACATGGCTCATCTCTTGTTCAATTTCGTTGTGTCCCTTGTAGCCATTTAATTTGCTTGGAATCTTCTTCATAATGTGCCAGATGCACCAGCGGTGAATTGTTGTTGGCATGCACAGCTCAATTGCCCTTTGAATCGATGCGCATTGATTGGTAAGAGTACCTTTTAGTGCCTTCCCTCCCATGCAACGTAACCAACACTTAAATAGCCATTTGAATGACTGGATGTCCTCATTTTTCATCAGCACGGATCCAAGAAGTGTTGACTGGCCGTGGTGATTCATGCCAATAAAAGAACCTAAAACCAAATTGTACCTGCATAAATAACAACCACAAGATGGTGAACCGAAATATATACGCTCACTGAACATCCAAAATATTTTTGAAAGAACCAAATACCTGTGTGTTATACGTGGTGTCAAATGAAACCACGTCTCCGAAACAATCAAATGCAGCCCTGCTTCTTGCATCAGCCCAGAATGCATGTTTAATGCAGTGATCGCCTTCAAGGTTGAGCTTAAAGAAGAAATTTTGGTTCTTGTCTTTCATTCTAACTAGGTACTTTCCAAATTCTTTGGCATCGTCTTCTTTGAAAATATTCCGTACTTCCTTTGTGATGTAATTTCGTACGTCTTTTTCTATAAAACCTAGTTCACAGTGGCTGCCAGTTGCTGCCATAAATGATTGGTAAGTTTTGCTCGGTCTAATTCCGGCTTTCTCGTGGGTTTCGATGGTGCGACGTACGAACATGCTAAGCTCCCTGTGTTGTTTGAGCATCTCAGCCTGGTCTGGACAACAAGGATATGAGTGATTCAAAACAACTTTGAAAATTGTCCAAAGACCAACATCCTTCATTATATGTACGTAAATTCTGGCTGGACAATTTAACCCAGCTGAAGGATTTGTCTTCAAAGTTGGATATATCTTTGATTTCCACCTCCTTTCTCTAGAGCATACAATTAGTTTATTCTTAATCTTGTCTCCGTTCTGAGTCGTGTTCCTTATTTTGGTAGAAAAACTGGCAAGTTTGGAATATTGTTTGTAGAATTTTCCAGCTTCTTCTAGTGTCTTGAAAATCATTCCTACCTTTGGGACAAATTTTTCATCTACAACATAGCTGATCTGCATGGTGAACCGAAATCTTAATTATGGTGAACCGAAATCTTAATTACGGTGAAACAATTATATAATGCTTAATTAGGGAACAAAACAGAATATATTCATCTAATTTTTTTTAGACTCCTTTCTTCTTACCGAACTAAAAACATGCTCATGGTGAATCAACTCTTTAGTACTTACCGAACCAAAAAGTTACTCACAATTACTCACACTCACAGTTACATATTATCAATTCAATTCAATTCAATTCAGATATAGATTACCTCAGTCCATTCAATTCACTTCAAATAAAATTAGCAATTTCATTCCATTGAATTAGATTCAAAATTCAATAATCCAAACCTCATCAAATTGATAGGTTTCCGAAGAATTATCCAAATCGCACTCATTCAACTGATTTGAAGTTGATTCATTCATTATTTCAATTCAGAAGTGCAGATCGAAGAAGAAAACGAAGAAGAAGATGAACGATGAAGCTAATTACGTTGAAGTCAATCCAAATCCATAATGCAGAGAAGAAAAACGCAAATAAAGGAGAGAAACAAATTTAATTAGGTTGAAGAAGAAGAAGAAGAAGAAGAAGAAGAAGAAGAAGAAGAAGAAGAAGAAGAAAATGGTTGACGTTGTATGGAAAGGTTTACGTTGAGAAACGTTGATCACGCAAAATAAGGATTAGGTTATATACGTTATATGAGGCGCATGTATACAAACGAGTGTGTGGGGGCGTGGAGTGAAAAGGACTTGGATAACATCCATGTAATTTTTACGTGGATGTAGAGTTTTTTCGATAAAATTATACAAATAAAAAAAATAAAAATGATACTAAAATTAATCAATTTTCCATTTACAATTATGCTAATTCTTATTTTGTCTTTTTTTTTATATTTTATTTTTCAAGGACAGAAAGGTGTTGAATAATCCTATTTCAATTAATCAAATATAGAATTTATTTTTTAATAAATTATATCGATATAACAAACGGGTTTATTTTTTAACATATTACATGTATACTTCGTAAATTAGCCCTTTAAAAAAAATATATTACAAATTTTTTTAAAGGTAAACCATAAAAAATGTACCTTAATAATTTTATGGTTGATAAAAATACATTTAAATTTTATTATCGACAAAAAAATTTTAAATAACTAAAAAAAGTAACAAAAATTACCAACATTAAATATGTATTCTCAAAACATGCTTTAGAGAATAAATATTGATAAGCTTTTTTGCAAGCATAACTAAAAAAAAGAGATATTTTTATCACTAAAATTTTATAATTTTTCTGTGTATATTTTTTTTGGTGATTTCTTTTATCAATATCCAAAAATAAATTTAAAACATAAAATAAAAATGGAGATAAATAATATTATTTTTAATTATTTTTGTTGTATTTTTTAATTATTTGAGAATATTTTTTATCGATATTAAAATTCGAATGCATTACAAAGTATTCAAATATAATTTCAATATATTTTGCCCATTTTATAAATATACCATACAATAATATAATAAAATAGATTAGATACACAGTCCACACATCGCGCGGGTCCACAGTAGTAATTATAAAACAAGTAACTTTACCTTGTATAGGCAACCGTAACTATTCCCGCTTTAGATTAAGACAACTTCAGCATCGCAACAGTGATCACAATGGAGCCAAGAGTCACTATTTCTAATAGGTTAAATTACACAGTTAGTCCCTATACTTTCAGTAAAATTGTAAATTGGTCCCTATAGTTTAAAAGTTTGTAATTGGGTCCCTGAAGAAAATTAAAATTTATAATTAGGTCCTCAATAACGTTTACTGTAAAAAAAATACACATTTACCATAATGTCCACTTTTTTTTCCTTTTCTTCCATTATCCTTTCTCTTCCCCTCTTCCCCTCCCTTCTTCACTGCCAGCCATGGCCATGGCATCAACCACCACAACAGTTGCCACCATGTTACTATCAGGTTCCATGTCAAGTGCAGATGGAATCATGAACCCAAACCTCCTAGTAATAAGAGCTATTTTTCCATCGGGCTCTACTTCTACTTCTTGAAGCATGGCAACACTCTCAGCTTGGGCACCATTCCCAACTGTCACATTGGACCTCACACAAAACTCATCACCATCAAATAATACTAATAATACTTCCACTCTTCCAATTAGACATCATCATCCCTCTTAACGTTGTCCCTTTATTCCAGTTACCCAATTTTCAAGGTCACCTACAAAACTTTGAGACTCAAGCCCTACATAATCAATCAAAATTCTTCGGTCTTCAATTATCTCAACAAGTTATTGCCTCTTCCCAATCGGGAATCCAACCAACTACAGCAACAGCCGCCATCCCTGGTTGATTCCTTCACTGCAGCCATCACCACCGATCCTAACTTCACTGCCGCTATTGTAGCCACCATCTCCTCCATCATCGGAGGTAACAACAACAACAACAACAACAACAACAACAATAATAATAATAATAATAAACCAAACAGCACTTGAGATGGCAACAACAACGACGGCAGTCATCTCCTCCATAATCGGCACAATGATGACGAAGATCCCGTCACTGCTGAACATGCTGTGAGCAGTCGAGAGTTGTTGCATTTAGGGTTGGAGGTGGAGGAGAGTTGTGGAGCAACGTGTTCCTTCAATTCATGACGCTCTTTCCTCTTTTTCTTCTGTTTTGGAAAGTGGAGAAGTGATAGTGAGAGGGCTGGGGAGGGGGTGGGGTGGGTTAGGGATTTTTTGGTCATTTTAAAATAGTTAAATTATAGTGTTGGTCCCTATACTTTTACTAAAATTGCAAATTAGTCCTTACTGCTAAACACGTGCAACTCACATGTTTAAAATAGCGAATATGCTGAGGAATATTCCATTAAATCAAACGGTGTTTGAACGGTAGGGACCCAATTACAAATTTTAATTTTCTTTAGGGACCCAATTACAAACTTTTAAACTATAGGGACCAATTTACAATTTCACTAAAAGTGTAGGGACTAACTGTGTAATTTAACCTTTCTAATATTCATTTGCATACTCAATTGCATAGAAAGAACTACATTCCAAGTCATTCTTAAAAAATGTTGTGCTCAAAATAATAATTATTTCTATTCTTGGTAACAGGGGTTTTATACCCATTAACCAACTTGAAACAAAAACAAAAATTTTTTATAACCCAATAAAAAATTAAGCCAATTCTATAATACTTTTTATTTAGTATCTAATTTTTATACTTTTAAATTTAAAATTAATTATTTAACTATTTTTAGCAATTAGACAATATCTTTTAGGCACCATAATAAACACCTTATTAGAAATTGAGTTTTTTAGTAGTTCCTATCTCACGGTTTTGTTTTGTCTCCTGTTAAAATGGTACCTTTTCTTTCTTTTCCCATATGCATTTTAAAAAATAATATAAATATAGGTACTATAGTAAACACCTAAAAACTATTCGAATAATAAGATTGTTGAAAATTGGATCTTTAGCCATGTGAAAATTTAAAGGAAAAATTAAAAACAAAAAAAAATGAAAGAGGAAGAGAAATGAAGTAAATTTTCTTTAATAGTGTCATATGAATAATTATGGTTGTAGCAAAATAGATGCCAAATGGGAAGGGAAAAATGAGGCTTATTTTTTTAGATATTGCAAAACAGGTAATGCTTTAATATTGGAAGTGAGGATATTTTCAAAATTCTGGCGGTGGTGAAATACGCAGAGGGTGAATTGTCAGGAATAGATTTCGTTTTTAAAAATTTATAAATACAATACACAGAGGGCTATTCGATTTTTTAATATTTATAAAGTAATACGCAAAATGCATATTGTGTTCTTAAATATTAAACTGACAATACACAGACTGCGTATTGTCAATACACAGACTACATATTGTCTTTTGTTGAGTAAAAAAATTATATTTGAAGCACTATAAAAGGAGGAACAGTATTAGGTTGATTGAGTGTGAGAGTGTTTTGTTTTTTTGAGAATGTAAGAGTATAAAATTAGAGAGAGGTATTAGTTTGAAAACATATTATAATGGTCAAATATTTCCCCAAACATCTGAGGGTGTGAGTTTTGTATGTGAGAATCCACGTGATATTGTTATTCCTTTTGCAATAACATATGAGGAATTTCAAAGTATACTTTGTCAATGTGGTGATAATCAAGTATTAAAAAGAATCGTAAATATTCTTTATAGATAGTCTGTTTTAGTGTTTGGTGGTTTCGTTCAGTTTCAAATAATGCATGTGGTTGACGAAGCAAGTATGCAAGGAATGTTTTTAATCTACCAGCAAACACGGACATAAGTGTCCGTTATCGAGTTGTATGTTGAGTTTGAAGAATTAATTGAGGTTGATTTACCGGAAGCTAACATCGACTGGACAATTTATAACACTAAAAGTGAAGAGGAATTTGAGGGTACTTATCATATTGTTGGTCCAACTGAAGAAGTGGGTGAAGATGTTATAATAGTTGAGCCTAATGTTACAGAAGTGGCAAATGCATTGGCGAGCCAACATCCATCTGGAGAGCTTTCTTTCATGCACGCTTTGGATTTGGACACTATGAATGCACCAGAGTTTCCTGAGTATATCAATTCAGGTAAGTAGTCTTTATTATTATTATTATTATTGAATCATAAAGCAATAGTTAGAATTATTTCTTGTTGTTATTGCTATAGATCCTGTTGTTGTTACGAACGATGAATTTGTTGTTGGCATGGAATTCAGATCTAGAGAGACTATTATTGTAGCAATTAAAGATTATACCATTCGCAGGGGAGTGGATTACCGGGTGTGTGAATCTGAGCCAACCACTTTTTATGCTAAGTGTATACAATACGGAACAAGTTGCAATTGGCTTATTAGGGCTAGTCTTATTAAGAGAAAGTTTTGTTGGGTTATAAGGTAATAGAATGGTAGTCACACATGCACCAGAACTAGAATTTTTTAAGATCATGGCAAGCTAAATTTAGACATGATTGCAGAGGTGATAAAGCCATTGGTTGAAGCTGATCCATCTTTGAAAGTGAAATCTGTTATTGTTGAAGTGCAGTCAAAATTCAATTATACGACAAGTTACCGCAAAGCATGGCTCGCCAAGCAAAAGGCAATTGCGAACCTTTTTGGTGGTTGGGAAGCTTCTTATGAAGCTTTTCCGTCGTGGTTTAAAGTAATGGCACAAAAAGATCCGTCAGCAGCAGTTGAGATCCAAATTGCACCAGCATACCAAGGGGATGAGGTAGTCCAGGATGTTAGGATACTGACGCGGGTATTTTGGAGCTTTTATCCTTGCATAAGAGCATTTAGGAGCTATACACCAATCGTACAGGTAGATGGCACACATCTGTACGGAAAATATAAAGGAGCTCGATTAGTTGCAGTTTTTCAGGATGGCAATGGTAATATTGTGCCTTTCACATTTACCGTTGTTAAGGGTGAGACTTCTGATGCATGGCACTTCTTTCTTACTCATTTGTGCACATATGTGGTGACTCGAGATGGTGTTGGACTTATCTCTGATCGACATGACTTTATTACCTCAGCAATAGCTCGTAGTAATGGATCATGGGAGCCTCCAAGAGCTATCCGAATATTTTGTGTTAGGCACATAGCATCCAACTTCTTGAGGAATTTCAAGGCACCGTATTTGCAGAAACTAATAGTCAACATGGATACGTAAATTATTGTGAAATAACGGCATCTTTGTTTTTACAAGGAACATATAGCACCCATCTTATTGATTTTGTTTTGTTGGTTATTTACAGGTTATTGTAGGACTGTGCGTGAATTTAATGTGCAGTATGCAAGATTGCGTGAGCGTGGTGAGGCTTACACGCGATGGCTTGATCGAATCCCACGACAGTAATTTGCTTTGGCATTTGATAATAGATATTGTTGGGGTCATATGACCACAAACCTAGTAGAATGTATCAATGAAGTTTTGAAGGGAGAGCAAAATCTTCGTATCACGTCACTTGTGAAGGCAATTTTTTATAGACTAAATGAGTTGTTCACTAGAAAGAGGCTTGAGGCTGAGGTTCGAAGGAATGCAGACATGTATTTTCTGAATATGCTAGGAACAAACTTCAATCAAATCAGCAAGTAGCGGGAAACATCCAAGTTAACCTATTTGACAGGTAGAATGAGGTCTTTGAGGTACGTGAAATGCCCAGTGGTATGGAGTACGCGGTGAATCTCCGTCAACAGTATTGTGATTGTGGTGAGTTTCAGACAGATCGAATCCCTTGTCGCTATGTCTTTACATGTTGTGCGAATCAACGACTTGATTGGCAACAATACGTTCATGAGGTATATAGGATGGATGAGATAAAAAAGGTGTATAGAACACGGTTTAAGCCATTAGAAAATCCAACAACATGACCGGTGTATCAAGGACCAAGACATATATCTAATCCGCACTTAAAGCGAGTTTCCAAAGGGCGTCCCAAAATAAGCCGCTTCTTGAATGAAATGGATATGCGTGATATGCGTGGTCCTAGGCGTTGCAGGCTTTATGGAGGCGAGGGCCACAGTCGAAGTAGATGCCCATTGTGCAACATCTTCCAAGGTAATTGTGCATTCACCGTGTGGAAGGTGGAATGTGTGAGTTTCTGGAAGCCACCGCTCAATCAATGCATTGATAAGTGCATTATGCAAAGTAAGTCTTCCAAGTATCTGATATATGTGATAAAATCCAGTATCCCATAACTCGATTTCAATTCGGGGATCATACACATCTTGGTGGAGATATCTTGATCCCAAATCTCTTGAATTCTGAAACAAATTGAAAAATGTAATGAGTAGTAGTAATAATAACAATAATAAATGAACAAAGATAATGAATACATACATATGGTGGACGATCAAGGTATTCAACAATGTGCTCTCACTACCAGAAAGAAGCAGTGGCAAATCTCCATGATCGTCGTAACCACTTGCAACGTTTTGCTTTTCCGTGGCTAAAATGTGCGAACGTTTTTCACGTTCTTGTTTGTCTGTGGCCAATTTGACTTGGACTCTCTCAATTGTCACAGACCCAATGCTCACCGTGGCGAAATCAAACGATGTCTACTCTTAAATTACGTGCTTCTAGTATTTCCTTCCATCCCTTTCAAAAATTTTATATGCAGTTTCTACTTTTTCCAAATTTAAACCTTAATAATAAATTTCAATTTTTAAGGGTGCAAACTTATCTACTTTGTCGATAATTTTTTCTCTCCTTCCCGGCCATTTTCAATTGATAAGATATGCATTAGTTGGAATAATATAAAAGGAGTACATATTTATAACTCTAATTAATTGAGAATGAATGATAAAAGTATAAAATTCATGATATAAAAAGTATATTTTTTTTGTCCCTAATTCACAATATGTATTAATTTTTCTAAATTTTCTTTTTCTATTTTTTTATATTTTTTTATTAATTTAATAAAAAAATATCCGACATAAGTTAACGTAGGTTTATTTTTGAAATAGTTACAAAATTTTAATATTTTTTTTCCAATCTTTTTTATTTTTTTAAATCCAAATTAATTTAT
>NC_029786.2:81648764-81653526 GCF_000816755.2 Arachis ipaensis | reverse complement strand
TTTTTATTTTTTTAAATCCAACGAGCCAAAATTCATAATCCTAATTAGTATGTACCGTCTTTGAAATATGATATATAATTATAATTTTTTATTTTTTATTATAGTTAACTATTAATTTAAATTAAAAATCTCAATTACTTGACTGAAATAAATTTAAATGAACGTTTATAATAACACAAGCAAAATTTTGGGCGAAAAAAATAACTTTCACTTAGCACCAAAGTAAAGCCCGTTCACTGGAAACTCGGAAGAACTCTCTCATAGGTTCAGACTATTGTTCAATTTCTCCGTATTTATAACAATATATAATGGCAATACATGAGTTTGGTGTCCAAGATTTCTTTTCAGGGTTACCCTTTCTAATTAACTTCTCCACTTAATGTCAGTTATTCATCTCTGAAAAACTCCTATTACTACACTTGGCCACCTTAACGTCACTTTCATCTGTTATCTTTCACCTCTTATCCATTTTTCTCTTCTCATCTCATCTCTTATTAATATTATTGGATACATTAATAGATTTTAAAAATACATTAATCTCATGCCAATAATAAATTTGCTTTTAAACATTCAGATACTCATAATAATAAAATTGGTCTAAATTCAAGTAATAGATAGAACGGTAATAATATTAGTGGGTATAAATTATCATTTTCTAAAAGTTTTAATTCATACTCAGTAAACTTTTTTTAACTATTTCTAATATACTATGTTATATATATCTATAATACAGTGTATTATAATTGTTAATTATTCACTTAAAAAATTTACACTATTAATTTAATATTTGAATATTTTTTATTATGGTACTATTTTAATGTACTCTAAATTTTTATTATGTATTTATAATTTTGATAAAAATCATTCTCAAAATTATATGTTAAAAATCTGTTTTTAAATATTCAAGTATTAGAATTGGTCCAAATAATATTCTGAATGATAATAACATTGGTTAGTTGTGTATATATATTCCATTAGTTTGTTAGTTTGTTAATTTTGTCCATTTAATTAAATAATCTTAAATCATTTATATAATTATTTTTATGGTAAAAAAAATGACAGATTTTCTAGACTCAAGAAATTATTAATAAGGATATGTATGATGAATTACGAAAAATTTTTTTCAGATACACAATTTTTTTATTTTCCTATTTTGTTTATTAATTATTCTTATAGTTTGATATTCAAAAACAAAAAAGACAAGCATTCTCATTTCTTTTGTTTTTTTCACTATTTATAGAAAAATAAAGCCTCTTCAGATCCAAATTCATATTTGGCCTACCACTTAAAAAAAATTTAATTACTCTATTGGTCCCTATAGTTTCGTAAAATTTTTAATTAGGTCCCTATACTTTTTTTTAATTAGGTCCCTACACCAAATTTTTTTTCAATTAAGTCCCTCTTAGTAGTAATTGGCTTAATTTTATAGGGACCCAACTAAAAAAATTGGTACAGAGACCTAAATAAAAGAAAAAAAAAGTGTAGGGACCCAGTTAAAAAAAATTTAGTGCAAGGACTCAACTAAAGAAAAAAAGTATAGGGACCTAATTGAAAATTTTGCGAAACTATAGGGACCAGCAGAGTAATTAAACCTAAAAAAAATAAGACAAATATAAATATCCATAACATTTAAACAAAATTATCTTTTGTAAATAACTAACATGTATTTTGATTTATATATACTCTTTTTGAATTAGGACAATATTATTATCATTATTTTTTTAACTATGTTTTTCTGATAATATATATACTTCTTTATTGTGTGCTTTTATAATTTAACATTTTAAAAGTTTTTTATAGTAATTTTAATGTAAAAAATATGATATAAATAAGATTACGTCAATATTAAAATAATGACAAAAATATTTATCTAATAAATTTGAAGAATGAATAATATATTAACAAAAAAAATAATTTCTTAAAAAATAATAGAAAAGCGGCTAAACAGGCACCCTGTTGAGTCGTTAGTCCTTAGTAAATTTAGTATTGAGCAACCGAAGATGCATTAGTTGAAATAGTATAAAAAGAGTACATACTTATTGCTTTAATTAATTGAGAATGAATGTTAAAAGTATATATAAAATTCATGATAAAAAAGAGTACATTTTTTTCTCTAATTCACAATATGCATTAGTTTTCCTAAATTTTATTTTTTTATTATCTTTTTATTAATTTAGTAAAAAAAATATCCAACATAAATTAACGTAGGCTTATTTTTGAAACAGTAATTAGTATGTACCGTCTTTAAAATATGGTATATATTATAATTTATATTTTTTTATTATAGTTAACTATTAATTTAAATTAAAAATCTCAATTACTTGACTGAAATAAATTCAAATGAACTTTTACAATAATACAAGTGAAATTTTGGGCGAAAAACTTAAAAGTAATTTTCACTCAGCACCAAAGTAAGGCCCACTCACTACAAAATCGGAATAACTCCCTCACAGTTTCTCTGTATCCTTAGTAAATTCAGCATTGAGTCGCCAAAGAAGGTCCCAAAATAGCGGAAATCAAGATTTTGAACGCAATCCTGAATCACAAAGAAGATTGGAAGGAACCCCAATAGGGATGTCAACGGGGCAGGGCGGGGGATGCCTCCCTGCTCCCGATCCTCGCCCTCAGATTTGCTCCCCATCCACGTCCCCATTCCCCACCGTGGGGGAATATTGCTCCCCATCCCCATTTTTCACGGGCTCCATTCCTCGCGGGACCCCATTCCCCATCTACATAATAGTTCTAACTAATTATTAATTTTCATATGAATAGAGCTACAAGTATCTATCTTATACAAAAATTACAAGATTTTATACAAAAAATTTAAATGACACGATAGTGACTTCTTTCGAAATGTCGCAACAGGGGGACGCAACGACGAGCTAAAGGAGAAAGCAATGGACGAGGTGGGAGACGCGGCAACAGAGAGGAGAATGGACACGACGGCAGAGTTACAAAAAGGAACGCCGCAAATAGAAATTACGACACGGTAAGGGTGATGATACGGTGAGGCGTGACGATGCAGTGAGAAGGGTGGCAAGGGGTGGCTGCAGAGAGGTTGGATGGAGTATAGATAGCGTTAAGGATCTCTGAATTGAAGAAGGGTTATGCAAAGAAAGATTAGGAGTTTTGGGTTTCTATATGTGTGTGTGTGTGTGTGTGTGTGACATATATGAGAAATAAACTATTAAGGATAATTTAGAAAATTCATAAATTTCGGGGGATAGCGGGGACGGGGGCGGGGATCCCCGCTCGGGTCTCCGCGCCTACTTCGGGAAAATTTTGTCCCCCATCCCCATTCCCGCAGGAAAAATTCCCCACAATCGGATCCCCATTCGGGGTAGTCCCCGCAGGGATCCCCACGTCTCGGGGAGTTTTGCCATCCCTAAACCCCAAGCAGCCCTTTTTTATGTTTATCTAATATTCTCTCTTTGCTGGATCTTTACTTTTTTCTTATTTAAAAGACTATTGTTTTGACCATTCACTAACTCTTCCCCAATATTCCTGTGTAGGAACTAGATCTGCGTGTATCAATGCTGCAACTTTGGCTCTTGTCGATGCTGGGATTCCCATGCAAGTTTGTGTTTTCTTTTAAATTGTTCAAATTTTAATTTAGCTTTGTGGCTTTGTAATTATTGAAACTTGTATGAATATGAATAAATTTGAACTAAGTAGAAGACAGTGCTGAAGGTCCTGATGCCAACGTTGAATAAAGTTGCACTTCTTTATGTTAATTTTTTTTGGCATCATTTTGTTTTTAATATTTCTTTTAATCAACAATGTAAATTAATTTTAGACCTTTCTTTTTTATTATCCCAATATGCATTCTTTATTTTGTTATTGGCTGTAAATAGATTCTAAACTACCAATTGACATTTTGGAAAATGTTATGCAACTAGCAATTGAAGGCTGCAAAGCAGTTGCAAATTATATCCTCGAAGTAAGTGTGATCATCCTTGAAAGAGTCAAATCATAGTCTATTAATTTTTTAGCTTGATTCTTAATCTCTGTCTTGCTTAACAAATTTTATTGGAGCACACAAAGTAATTGGAGTATCGACAAGATGTATAATTCAGTGGCTAAAGTTAAATTTTTTGCATGTGGGTTGTATGTGTAACAAAAAATGCAGAGATTAATACTAAGTATTTGTTAGTATTAGTTAATTTCTTGATCTCTGTCTTGCTTAGCTTGATTAATACAAAGTACCATGTAATCTAGAATATTTGCTTTTGAATACTAAGTATTAGTTAATTTCATATTTTTATATCATGGATAATACGTATAGGAATATTATTATTATTTTTTAATTGTATCTGATAAAATTTTATATTAAGGAGCATTTTTATTATGATGTTTCTTTTTTAATTTAACTTTTATTGTTAGCCACGAAAAAAAGTGTGGCAAAAAAGTCCGGCCTGTCCAATTTTGCCACGGGTAAAGTGTGGCCGAAACAATTATTTAGCGTGCCTAATTAAAAACGCGTCGCCCTCTTTAGCCACGGATGTTCATTTGTTGCCAAAACGTGATTGCCACAATTTTTTTAGAGTTTAGCTACGAATTTTTCCGTGGCTAAATCCCTTGTTTTTGGTAGTGTCTTCAGGACGCATAATGTCACGAACCATATTCTGCGTTTATTTTTTTTTTGAAAAAAAAATATTCTATAATCTTTATTAAATCTGAATTTAAATATTGATATTTAAATTAAATTCGAATTTAAATATTTATATTTTATTTAAGTTTATTATATTTAGATATAATAAAT
>NC_029786.2:81647038-81648739 GCF_000816755.2 Arachis ipaensis | reverse complement strand
TATCATAAATAATCACCTCTTTTTTTTTATATATTAATCTCTAATATGAAAATAATATACAAATCTTTTTATTAATTTAAACAATAATATAAATATTATTATTATATTTCTTCTACTTCATATTAAAAAAAATCACACAATTAATCTACTAATTACATTACTATTATTAAAACAACTTGTTTATTTTTGAAAAAAAAAAACTTGGCAAATACACATTGAAATCTCGTGCAGGAGGAACTATAGAATCATTAGAGAGTAGAAAAAAGGTAGAAGGAAACGAAACTCTAAAGTGTGAAATTGGGGTGGAAGATGTATGCAAATTGAAGAGAGAGAGAATAATGCATTTACGGGTCTGCAGGAAATTGACGCTTGTCGACTATGCAAACAATATACATTTTACATATTATCGGAAGAATACGCGCTTTGCGTATTGTGCTTTCCAAAATACGTGTTTTTATATTCCTGTAAAATACCACCGCTTCTAATAATCAGGTAAATCTCACCTTCTTCTTCAATAATAAAATAAAAAATTCGAAAAATGATAAACCGTGTCACTTTAGGTATGGAATTTTTTTAATGGACTCGAGCAAAATCTTCTATATAACTGAAATTGTTTTTAGTGGAATCTATTTATTTTGGGCTTGTTTTATCAATATGAGAATTTTCTCTCTCTTTTTCTCTCTCTCTCATTTGTTATGAAGTTTCTCTTGATAAAGAATTGTATTTACTTGATTATATATAGAAAAAATGGACAAAAATACATATATATTTTTATACAGTAAACAAATGCATACTCTAATTTTTTAATAAGTTATTTGTATACATTAATATCAAGCTTTGTTGTCATTTCTATCTTTTTGTCACTTAGGTAACTTTTTTGACAATAGTGACTGCTAAATGACTCTGGACATGATATAACATTACCCTTTTATAATACAGTAAAAACTAAATAATAAATTATTAAATTTATTTAATTCTAACAATAAAAAAAATTATAAGTGATTTAGAATCTTTATTATCTTCTTTCTTTATCCAAAATTTACTTCAAACATAGTTCTAGCAGCTATTTTTGAATTATATCCCTTGATCCACATTCACTTTTTAGAGAAAAAAGGAAAATAACAAAGATTCTAAATCACTTGTAAATTTTTTTATTCAAATTTAACAAATTCAATCATTTATCATTTAGTTTTTAATGTGTCGCCATCAAAAGAGTCACGTCACACGCACAGAGTCACCGACAGTCATTACCGTTGAAAAAGTTACTTAGATGACGAAAAAGTAAAAATAATAACAGCACTTAATATTAGTATGTATAGATGACTCATATTAAAAAATTAAAATATATATCTATTTACCATATAATAATTCATGTATATTTTGTCCATTCTTTCTTTTATATATATATATAGACTGGTGTTTTATATGAAAACATGAAATAAAATTATAATAATTCGATCAATTGTATGGTGTAGGTTTAATTGTATATGACAATGTATTTTTGGTTTGATTGAACTAAATACTTGATATTAAGTCAAAGTTCTCTTGTGATATCTCACCCATTTCATTAAGGAAACGTCTGACATTTTATATATAGTTATTATCGTCATTTTGCATGCCGAGGCATATATAGCACATGTTAATGTCGTTATTAGTTTTTTTTTTTTTAATTTTTAAATGAATTAACTAGGAATACTATTC
>NC_029786.2:81611214-81646239 GCF_000816755.2 Arachis ipaensis | reverse complement strand
CTTTAAAAAGTATTCTTAACTTTTAAAAATAATAAACACACATATTTTTTTTTTAATTTACCTATTACAAAATAAAAAACTTATATTTTTAAAAAATACAAACATTTCTGAAAAAAAAAATATAAACCAAGCCTATCTACCTATTCCACTCTACTTCACTATAAATAGCTTATGCTGCTATCCTTGCTTATATTCAAAATAAGCCAAACCACTTCGGTTAATTTCTCTGCCCTTCCCATCATATACCTTAAGCTTTTATTTTTCTTCAATGGAGATTGGAAGTGTGCTCCAATTTCTTCGGGACAAGACCATTTTGGTTGTTGCAGCCACTCATAACTTCTATGACCGCCCAAATCAAGGATACAATCAACAAGGCGGCAATTACAACCAAGGTGAAAATTATAACCAAGGATGGTGAGACAACTCCAACCAAGGTTGGAGGGATAATTCTAACCATGGCTGGAGGGACAACTATAACAGAGGAGGCAGAGACAACAATGGAAACCAGAGGTGGAATAACAATAACAACAACAGATAGCAGAATCAGAACTAACCTTACAGAGCACCTCACCTAAGACAGTCCCAAGGACCCCAGCACAACCAACAACAAGTTCCTCAGATCACTTATTCAAATTCCTCATCAAATGACGAGATGCTCCGTTCTCTTGCACAAGGACAACAAGACATGCAGACACAGCTGAACTCTACTTTAAATGGTCTGACTGCCACTTTACAAGCTCTCGTCTCCCGGATAGATTCATTACCTAATTCCACCAATCAACTTTCAAGCTCCAGTGGAATTCCTTCTCAACCCCTACCTAATCCCAAAGGTGGCATCAATGCCATCACTTTGAGATCCGGAACCACATTGCAGAAGAGGAACCATGAGGAGCCAAGCCCACCAGAACACGTCCCAACTGAGGATGTGGTGGAAGTGGAAGATGCTGAAGAGGAAGAGAACGTATAAGACATGGTTGAAGAAGAAGAGGCTCAACCACGGAATGAAGCACCAAAGGATGCAGAAGCTGCAAGTAACGCCCTTCCTATCCTATTTCCACAACTTGCAAGGAAGCCCAGAAAGCATATGGAACTTGATCCCAAAGTGGTGGAAATATTCAAAAAGGTTGAGGTAACTGTTCCCCTTTTTGATGTTATTCAGCAGGTACCTAAATATGCAAAGTTTCTAAAATATTTGTGCATACATAAAGATAAAATTAATGAATTAGAAACTATTCCTTTAGGTAGTTCTATATTTGCTTTAATGGGAGGTATACCTGAAAAATGTAGTGATCCAGGTCCATGTATGGTTAACTGTACCATTGGAGGTGTAATATTTTCTGATTGCATGTGTGATTTAGGAGCGTGTGTTAGTATAATATCATTGTCTATATATGATACTTTGAGGCTCCCTCCCTTAAGAAGGTCGGCAGCTCATTTTGTGTTAGCAGATAAAACCATTATTACAGTAGTTGGAATTGCTGAAGATGTATTAGTGAGCATTAAGGGGCTCACATTTTCCATTGACTTATATATCCTGGAAATGCCCCCTAATGACTCAGGAAGACCATCATCAATCCTGCTTGGAAGACTATTCCTGCAGACTTCGAAGTTCAAGCTGGATGCATTCTCAGGAACTTACTCCTTTGAGATAGATGGCAGAGCAGTGAAATTCAGTTTAAATGAAGCTATGAAGCACCCTCCGAAAGATCATTCTATCTTCCAGTGTGACATTATTGATGAAACTGTAGCTGAAGTTCACCAAGAAGAAATAGAAGAGAAGCACATGGAGCAAGGTCCAAGTGTGGGGACACCCTCTGAACATAATGAAGACACTTTACCATTATCACCAGTCCCGGATGATCCAGAGCGTAGCTATGAGCAGAAATTGGAATTAAAGCCCCTCCCTCCACACCTCAAGTATGCTTACCTTGAGGATAAGTAGAAGTTCCCAGTTATCATTGCAAGGGAACTCACTTCCCAACAAGAAGAACAGCTACTTAATGTGCTGAGAAAATATAAGAAAGCAATTGGGTGGAGCTTGGCGGATATAGTAGGCATCAGCCCTCAAGTTTGTGAGCACAGAATATTCTTAGAAGAGGGAGCAATGCCTGTCTGTCAGCCTTAAAGAAGATTGAATCCCACCATCTTAGAAGTTGTCAAGAAAGAAGTGACCAGGCTACTTGAAGCAGATATCATTTACCCCATCTCTGATAGTGAATGGGTTAGTCCAGTACAAGTGGTGCCCAAGAAGTCTGGAGTCACAACAATAAAGAATGAGCATGGAGAGCTCCTGAAAACTAGAGTGCAGAATTCATGGAGAGTTTGCATTGACTATAGGCGTCTCAACCAAGCCACTCGCAAGGATCATTACCCCTTTGCATTCATTGATCATATGCTTGATCGCCTGTCAGGTAAATCCCATTACTGTTTTTTAGATGGTTATACAGGTTACTTTCAAATTAATATAGCTCCTGAAGATCAGGAGAAGACTAATTTTACAAGTCCCTTTGGAACATATGCATACAAAAGGATGCCTTTTGGCTTATGTAATGCACCGACTACTTTCCAAAGATGCATGATGAGTATCTTTTCAGATCTTATTGAGAAATGTATAAAAGTTTTTATGGATGATTTTACCGTATATGGTGATTCATTTAGCCTTTGCTTGGATACTTCATCTAGAGTATTAAACAGGTGTGTTAGTACAAACCTTATGTTGAATTTTGAGAAATGTCACTTTATGGTAAAACAAGGAATTGTACTAGGACATGTTGTGTCTAATACTGGCATTTCTGTAGATCCAGCAAAGGTAGATGTCATTTCTAGTTTACCTTACCCCTCCTCCGTGAGGGAAGTCCATTCGTTCCTTGGCCACACAGGTTTTTACAGGAGATTCATTAAGGACTTTAGTAAGGTAGCATTGCCTTTATCCAGATTGCTGTAGAAAGATATTGAGTTCGAGTTCAGTGAGGATTGCATGCAAGCGTTTGACAAGCTAAAGATCGTCCTGACTCAAGCTCCAATTGTGAGAGGACCAGATTGGAGCCAACCATTTGAAATTATGTGTGATGCTTCCAACCATGCAGTGGGAGCGGCGCTGGCTCAGCGCGAAGGTAAGGATCCTTTTGTAATTACTTATGTGTCTAAGACCTTAGACGCTGCTCAGTCTAATTACACTACTACTGAAAAAGAGCTTCTTGCTATTGTTTTTGCTCTGGATAAATTCCGCGCCTATTTACTTGGTACTAAGGTAGTAGTGTACTCAGACCATGCAGCTCTAAAATATTTATTAGCTAAAAAGGAGTCTAAACCAAGGCTAATACGTTGGATACTGCTGCTGCAAGAATTTGATTTAGAAATTAAGGATATGAGTGGTAACCAGAATTTAGTGGCAGATCACTTGAGGCGCCTTGAGCACATTAATGATGACTCCACTCCTATCAATGATACTTTCCCATTTGATAACTTACATGCAGTATTTGAAGTAGTTCCTTGGTATGCACCTGTAGCTAATTATCTAGTCAGCCACACTTTTCCTCCAAATTTTACTAAGCTTCAAAGAGACAAGCTAAAAAGCGAGTCCAAATATTATATATGGGATGACCCATATTTATGGAGGTGTGGTGCTGATCAGGTAATTAGACGGTGTGTACCTCAATCAGAATTCCAGTCCATTTTAGAGGCCTGCCACTCATCTGAGAGTGGAGGACATTTCAAAGAACAGCTAGAAAAATCATAGACTGTGGATTCTGGTGGCCTACTCTTTTTAAAGATGCTGCTGAATTCTGTAAATCTTGTTTCCCTTGCCAAAGGTTTGGTAATATATCCAAGAGGGATGAGATGCCTCAACAGATTATGCTTTTCTGTGAAATTTTTTATGTTTGGGACATTGACTTCATGGGTCTATTTCCAAACTCTAATGGTTACTTCTATATACTGTTAGCTTTAGATTATGTTTCTAAATAGGTGGAAGCAATTCCTACCCGTACTGATGATGCTAACACTGTTGTTTCCTTTGTTAGAAACCATATTATTTGTCGCGTTGGATCATCACGAGCAACTGTGAGCGATCAAGGCACCCACTTTTGTAACAAGAGACTAACAATATTACTGAAAAAGCATGGGATTGTTCATAAAGTAGCAACAGCTTACCATCCCCAGACCAATGGACAAGCAGAAGTCTCTAACAGAGAGATTAAGCGTATTCTGGAGAAGATAGTAAAACCTCATAGGAAGGACTGGAGTGCCAGGCTACAAGATGCACTCTGGGCATATAGAACAGCGTACAAGACACCCATTGGGATGAGCCCCTTCCGCTTAGTATACAGAAAAGCTTGCCACCTTCCAATAGAAGTGGAACACAAGGCTTTTTGGGCTGTGAGGGAGTGCAACATGAACTTTGAGGAAGCTGGTGCTGAAAGGAAGCTGCAACTAGCAGAATTGGAGAATCTTCGCCTCGAAGCATATGACAACTCCAGGCGATACAAAGAAAAGATGAAGGCTGTCCATGACAAGCACATAAAAAGGAGAGAATTCAGACCAGGGGAGTTAGTTCTTCTTTATAACTCCAGACTGAGGCTCATGCCAGGTAAATTGAGATCAAGATGGGAAGGTCCATATAGAGTAGAGAAAGCAGAGCCATATGGAGTTTTTCACCTGTGTCATCCTTTTAGCTCCAAATTCATTAAGGTCAATGGACATCGCCTAAGCTTTATCATGGTGAGAAGATGAAGGATCACAAAGAACTGGAGGTCTTCCTCTTGGAAGACCCACCAACAGAAGCAGAATGAGTTTGAAGACCGTCCAACTTAAAGACGTAAAAGCAAAGTGCTAGGTGGGAGACAACCCACCATGGTATAATCGTTCCGTTTCAATCATAGTTTTATTTTACCTTATTTTATTTTGTTTTGATTAATGACTCTTCTCATAATTTTTGCATATAGTCTGCATTCACATTTGCATTCGCATTCTACACACAAAAAAAGGGAAGCACGCGACGCGTCAGCGTCCGCATCAAAGGAGCCTTAGCGAAAAAGGGGAATTGAACAGAAAGTCACGCGGGAGCGTGGCTGGAGGCGTGCCTTAGGCACAACCATGCCCACGCGAACGCGTCGCTGACGCATCTGCGTCATTTTGAAAAATAGTCTCCCATGCGTGCGCGTCACCCATGCGCACGCGTGACCCTACAAAATCGACGTAAATAGGTGTATGGCAGAGAGTTATGATGGAGTAGGGCTGGAACTGTGCTAAAAGTACAAAGTCCCATCACGCGAACGCGTCCCCCATGCGTCCGCGTCATTTTTAAAAGTATGGCCATTCACGCGATCGCGTCACCCACACACACGTGTCACCCTAAATTTTGGCAATATGCGTTTGAGACAGAGAGTTGCGTGAACGCGAGGCTGCTCTCGCATCACTAGCACAAATCAAGTCACGCGTCCGCGTGAGTGACGCGTCCGCGCCACTTGAAAATATCGCAACTCACGCGAACGCATGACCCACGCGTCCGCGTTACATGCGACGCACAGTTTTACTAGATCAGCGCCAGATATCTTACCTTTTCCCCAAATCCTATTTTTCTCTTCTCCCTTCTTATTTCTTTCTTCTTCTTTCTTCCTTCTTTATTCCTTCTCACTTTTTACTTTTTTTTCCTCCCTCTTTTTCACATCCATTATCAAGGTTCTTTTCTTTCTTCTTCCCTTTTTACTTTTTCATTATTATTTTTTTAATTATGTTTTCTTCTTCCTTTTCTTTTTACTTCCATTATCTATATTTTCTTTTTCTTTTTTTTTTCTTTTTATTTCTTTAATTGGTGTTAGAAATTTAATTGGATGATTGTTTTTCTTCTATAATTTGCTTGTGAGTATATTAAGGAATTGTTTGACAATTAATATTACTTCTTAAGGGTTGCTTGCATGTTCAATTTAATACTTTCAACAACATCCTTACCATGCATGCTAAGTGTTTGTTAAAAAGTCCGTATGGCATTATGCATTTTTAAATTATTCTACTATACTACTCTAATGCCTATTTTTTTTTCACAAAACCCCTTTTATACTTTATTGATTAAATATAATTGTCAATACAAACAGATTGTTAGTTTGAAAGGGTTGATAATCTAACTTGGACATTTAATGCTTGATCTATGTTACTCATGCCTTTGCCGGCATGGCAATAAACATCTTGCATTTAATTGCCATCACATGCACTTGCTATATTTCCATTGCTAAACTTTTCACATGAAGTCATGACCATATGTTAACGACATCCTTCTTTACCGTGCATTGATTATCACCTATACTATCCCCTCCCTTGCTCGAACCCTTAGTTTTACATGTACTTACTTCTTCCCTTTTCAGGATGGCCACCAAGAAAGGCAAGGAGAAAGCTACTCCCAAACCACCAGCAAGGAGAGGAACAAAAAGAGCATTAGTGGCAGAGCCATCTTCAATAGCGGTGAAACCCTCAACAAAACAAATCAAGAGGATCATCAAGGTCGACAAAAAAGAGAAAGCCTTTCCAGCAAAGGGCACTGTGCGGTTTCCTAACCGCTACTGTGAGCAGATATTCCCCATCCTGGCTGAGAGGAATTATAACAATGAATACCTTCTTATCCTTCCGACCAACATTACTGAATTTTTTGAACCCCGCATAGAACAAAGACATTGGAGATTCCTACAGAGACAGCCACGGCAGGTTAATCTATCATGGGTAGTTGAATTCTACTCCAATTTTCATATTCCAACCCTGCAGTCCGTCTATGTCTGTCAGAAGCAAGTCCCCATAACTGAAGAGGCCATTCAGCGAGTTTTAGATCTTTCCCCTGCTCCAGAAGGATTGGACGCATTCCAAGAAGCCTCACTCAAGTGCCAGACATACCAATTTGACTGAGACGCTGTTCTCAGAGTTATAGCACAACCTGGCAGCATATAGAACTACGGATACCATCGATCCCGACCTAAGGAAATCTTGGCTTCAGCACTCACCTTGGAAGCTCGAGTATGGGCACAGATTATGTCCCATTACGTCTTTCCGAGCACTCACGAGTCCTCCTTAACTGCGGACATGGCTGTTTTACTCTGGTGTATCCTTACAAACCAACACCTTAATTTACCAAGACACATTCGGCATGCTATGGGACACGTACAAATTATGGGTAACTTACCTTTCCCCGCCCTGGTTTCAGATCTAGTCTCAGCAGCCGGAGTCTCCTATAGAGCTGGGGACACCAAAGCCATGCTTCCACGGGATGATCAGTACGTCCCTAACGGGAAATATACCAGACCTCCAGCAGCCACTATCAACCGGAGCACAAAACCGGAGGAAGATATCCCTTCTCCTACCACATCACAAGCACCTTCAACAAATCAGCTACTCCTATAGATAATTCAAAAGTTAGACCGGCTTGAGCAGAAAGGAAAACAAAGGGAGCGCTGATGAGTGGATATTTTATACGCTTTTTGGGGGTATTTTCATTTAGTTTTTAGTAGGATCTAGCTACTTTTTAGTATATTTTTATTAGTTTTTATGTAAAAATCACATTTATGGACTTTACTATGAGTTTTTGTGTTTTTATGTGATTTCAGGTATTTTTTGGCTGAAATTGAGGGAACCGAGCAAAAATCTGATTCAGAGGCTGAAAGAGGATTGCAGATGTTGTTGGATTCTGACCTCCCTGCACTCAAAATGGATTTTCTGGAGCTACAGAAGCCCAATTGGCGCTCTCTCAATTGCGTTGGAAAGTAGACATCCTGAGCTTTCCAGCAATATATAATAGTCCATACTTTGCCCGAGTTGAGATCACGCAAACTGGCGTTTAACGCCAAGTCTCCACCCTATTCTGGCGTTAAACGCCAGAACTGGCATAAAAGTTGGAGTTAAATGCCCAAACTGGCACAAAAGCTGGAGTTAAACACCAGGAGCAGCCTATGCATGTGAAAGCTTCAATGCTCAGCCCAAACACACACCAAGTGGGCCCTGAAAGTGGATTTCTGCACTATCTATCTTAGTTTACTCATTTTCTGTAAACCTAGGTCACTAGTTTAGTATAAAAGCTACTTTTAGAGACTTACTATGTACCTCATGGCATTTTACATCAGAACTTGTATTTTCTACGGCATGAGTTTCTAAACCCCATGGTTGGGGGTGAGGAGCTCTACTGTGTCTTGATGGATTAATGCAATTACTACTATTTTCCATTCAATCACGCTTGTTTCTATTCTAAGATATCCACTCGCACTTCAACATGATGAATGTGATGATCCGTGACACTCATCACCATTCTTAACCTATGAACACATGCCTGATAACCACTTCCGTTCTACCTTAGATTGAGTGTATATCTCTTTGGTTCCTGGTTCACGAGTTTGATTGCCTCTCCTGACAACAGAGCATTCAAATCTGTGAGATCAGAGTCTTCGTGGTATAAGCTAGAATCAATTGGCAGCATTCTTGAGATCCGAAAAGTCTAAACCTTGTCTGTGGTATTCCGAGTAGGATCCGGGAAGGGATGACTGTGACGAGCTTCAAACTCACAAATGTTTGGCGCAGTGATAGTGTGCAAAAGGATCAATGGATCTTATTCCAACACTCGTGAGAACCGACAGATGATTAGCCCTACGAAATCCGTAGCTGGACCATTTTCATTGAGAGGACGGATGGTAGCCATTGACAACAGTGATCCACCAATATACAGCTTGCCATGGAAGGAGCCTTGCGTGCGTGAAGAAGAAGACAGTAGAAAAGCAGAAATTCGGAAGATAGAGCATCTACAAAACCTCAATCTGTTCTCCATTACTGCATAACAAGTATTATTTATTTTATGTTATTTACTCTTCATAAACCCAATCATTTTTATTACTAATTTCCTGACTAAGAGTTACAAAATAACCATAGCTTGCTTCAAGCTAAAAATCTCTGTGGGATCGACCCTTACTCACGTAAGGTATTACTTGGACGACCCAGTGCACTTGCTGGATAGTGGTACGAGTTGTGAAAAGTGTGATTTACAATTTCGTGCACCAAGTTTTTGGCGCCGTTGCCGGGGATTGTTCGAGTTTGAACAACTGACAGTTTATTTTGTTGCTTAGATTAGGAAAAATTTTTCTTTTTTTTTTGGTTTAGAGTCTTCCGTTTGAGTTTAGTTTCATATATTAAGTTTGGTGTCCTTTTGGTGTTCATCTTGATATTCAAAGTTTTCCTGTTTGTTTTCTTTGTTTTGATCTAAAAATTCTAAGTTTGGTGTCATTTTATTATTTTCTCTTTCCTCATTAATTTCAAAAATATATTTCCTGTCTATCTAATTGAATTTTTGAAAATCTCATTTAAAAGTTTAGATTTCTATTTTAAAATTTTTATTTTATCCTGCTTTAATTTTATAATTTCAAAATTCAAAATCTTTTTCAAAAATCATATCCAAAGTTTTTCAAATCTTCTTAATTAAGTAATTATTTTAGTTTTCGAATTTATTTTTTTCTTTTTCTTTTAATTTCAAAATTTATATTTTAATTTCTAATTATTTTATTTTATCTTATTTCTTTTTTTTATTTATTCGGTTTGCTTTTAATTAAATAAAATAAAAATAAAAATATATTTTATTTGTAATTCACCTCAATTCCCTTTTTTCCATCATGGACAAAAGTAAAAATGAACAGTCCAAAAGGACTCTGGGGTCATATGCTAACCCCATTACTGCTGCATATGGAAGTAGCATCTGTATACCTCCCATCAAAGCAAGTAGTTTTGAGTTAAATCCTCAGCTCATTGTCATGTTGCAGCAAAATTGCCAGTATTCCGGTCTTCCACAGGAAGAATCTACTGAGTTTCTGGCACAATTTTTGCAAATTGCTGACACAGTACGTGACAAGGAAGTAGATCAGAATGTCTACAGATTATTGCTGTTTTTATTTGCTGTAAAAGATCAAGTTAAGAGGTGGTTAAATAACCAACCTACAGCAAGCATAAGAACATGGAAACAGTTATCAGACAAATTCCTGAATCAATATTTTCCTCCAAAAAGGATGACACAGCTAAGGCTGGACATCCAAGGCTTTAAACAAGAGGATGATGAATCCCTTTATAATGCTTGGGAGAGGTATAAAGGGATGCTAAGGAAATGCCCTCTGAAATATTTTTAGAGTGGGTGCAGTTAGACATCTTTTACTATGGGCTTACAGAGAAAGCTCAAATATCTCTAGATCACTCAGCTGGTGGATCTATACACATGAGAAAGACAATTGAAGAGGCTCAAGAGCTTATCGATACAGTTGCTAGAAATCAGCATCTGTACCTAAGTAGTGAGTCCTCCATGAAAGAAGAAGCTAAGGAAGTATCAACTGACTTTAGTCCTTAGGAACAAGTTGCTGAACTCAATCAGCAACTATCTTCTATAACAAGGCAGTTAGCAGAATTTAAGGAGATTCTACAAGAAACCAAAAATGCTAATAAGGATATGGAATCACAATTGAATCAGACAAAACAGCAGTTATCAAAATAGATAACAGAAGAGTGCCAAGCAGTTCAATTAAGAAGTGGAAAAACATTAAATACCTCAACTCAAAGCAGCAGAAAGCCAAGAAAAGAACAGCTGACAGAGGATGAGCAACTTGCTACCCAAAATCCCTTTGAGGATAGTAAGAGCCCAAAGAGGAATAACTCTGGCGTTCAAACACCAGAAAAGGGTGAAAACTGGCGTTAAACACCCAGTGGATGCCCAGTTCTGGCGTTCAAACGCCAGAAAAGGGTGAAAAACTGGCGTTAAACGCCCATCCAACCCCAAGCCTGTCGTTCAAACGCCAATGAGGGATCAAACACCTGCAAGTGCTGATGGTAACCCCTCTAAGAAGGCTTTTCCAACCACCTTTGTACGGAATAAACCTGCAGCAACTAAGGTTGAAGAATACAAAGCCAAGATGCCTTATCCTCAGAAAATCCACCAAGCGAAACAGGATAAACAATTCGCCCATTTTGCAGACTATCTCAGGACTCTTGAAATCAAGATTCCGTTTGCAGAGGCACTTGAGCAAATACCCTCTTATGCTAAGTTCATGAAAGAGATCTTAAGTCATAAAAAGGATTGGAGAGAAACTGAAAAAGTCTTCCTCACTGAAGAGTGCAGTGCAGTCATTTTAAAGAGCTTACCAGAAAAGCTTAAGGATCCTGGGAGCTTTATGATACCATGCACATTAGAGGGTACTTGTACCAAGACAGCTCTATGTGATCTTGGAGCAAGTATCAACCTAATCCCTGCATCCACTATCAGAAAGCTTGGCTTGACTGAAGAGGTCAAAGCAACCCGGATCTGTCTTCAACTTGCTGATGGCTCCATTAAATATCCATCAGGCATGAGGATATGATTATCATAGTTGGGCCATTTGCCTTTCCCACTGACTTTGTAGTGCTGGAAATGGAGGAGCACAAGAGTGCAACTCTTATTCTAGGAAGACCTTTCTTAGCAACTGGACGAACCCTCATTGATGTCCAAAAAGGGGAAGTGACCTTGAGAGTCAATGAGGATGAGTTTAGGCTGAATGCTGTTGAGGCAATGAAGCATCCAGACACATCAAAAGACTGCATGAGTGTTGATATTATTGACTCCCTGGTAGAGGAGATCAACATGGCTGAGAGTCTCGAATCAGAGTTAGAAGACATCTTTAAAGATGTTCAGCCTGATCTGGAGGAATCAGAGGAAATAAAAGAACCTCTGAAAATTCCTCAGGAAGAGGAGAAACCTCCTAAACCTGAGCTCAAACCACTATCACTATCCCTGAAATATGCATTTCTGGGAGAAGGTGACACTTTTCCGATGATCATAAGCTCTGCTTTAAATCCATAGGAAGAGAAAGCACTACTTCAAGTGCTAAGGATACACAAGACAGCTCTTGGGTGGTCCATAAGTGATCTTAAGGGCATCAGCCCAGTAAGATGCATGCACAAGATCCTATTGGAGGACGATGCTAAGCCAGTGGTTCAACCACAGAGGCGGCTAAATCCAGCCATGAAGGAGGTGGTGCAGAAAGAGGTCACCAAGTTACTGGAGGCTGGGATTATTTATCCTATTTCTGATAGCCCCTGGGTGAGCCCTGTCCAAGTTGTCCCCAAGAAGAGAGGCATGATAGTGGTTCATAATGAAAAGAATGAACTGGTTCCTACAAGAACAGTTACAGGATGGCATATGTGTATTGACTACAGAAGGCTCAATACAGCCACCAGGAAGGATCACTTTCCTTTACCATTCATAGACTAGATGCTAGAGAGACTAGCAGGTCATGAATATTACTACTTTTTAGATGGCTATTCAGGTTACAACCAAATTACAGTAGATCCTTAGGACCAAGAGAAAACAGTATTCACATGTCCTTCTGGAGTATTTGCCTACAGAAGGATGCCTTTTGGTCTGTGCAATGCACCTGCAACCTTTCAGAGGTGCATGCTCTCTATCTTCTCTGATATGGTAGAGAAATTTCTGGAAGTCTTCATGGATGACTTCTCAGTATTTGGAGACTCATTCAGCTCCTGCCTTGACCATTTAGCACTTGTTCTGAAAAGGTGCCAAGAGACCAACCTAGTTTTAAACTGGGAAAAATGTCACTTTATGGTGACGGAAGGAATTGTCCTTGGGCATAAAGTTTCAAACAAAGAAATAGAGGTGGATCAAGCTAAAGTAGAAGTAATTGAAAAATTACCACCACCTGCCAATGTTAAGGCAATCAGAAGCTTTCTGGGGGCATGCAGGATTTTATAGGAGGTTTATAAAGGATTTTTCAAAAATTCAGTGGTTTATGCCATTGACAAGTTTAGATCATACTTAGTAAGATCAAAAGTGATTGTGTACACTGACCATGCTGCTCTTAAATATCTACTTACAAAGCAGGATTCAAAACCCAGGCTTATAAGATGGGTGTTGCTTCTGCAAGAGTTTGATATCGAAATAAGAGACAGAAAAGGGACAGAGAACCAAGTGGCTGATCATCTGTCCCGGATAGAACCAGTAGAAGGGGCGTCCTCCCCCTCTATTGAGATCTCTGAAACCTTTCCGGATGAGCAACTATTTGCCATTCAGGAAACACCATGGTTTGCAGACATTGCAAACTATAAGGCTGTAAGATTCATACCCAAAGAGTACAGCAGGTAGCAAATAAAGAAATTGATTTCTGATGCAAAATACTACTTATGGGATGAACCATATCTCTTTAAGAGATGTGCAGACAGAATAATCCGTAGATGTGTGCCCAAGGAAGAGGCACAGAAGATCTTATGACATTGCCATGGATCACAATATGGAGGCCATTTTGGAAGTGAGCGAACGTCCACAAGAGTCCTCCACTGTGGCTTCTACTGGCCTACCATTTACAGAGACTCCCGAGAGTTTGTACGTAACTGTGACAATTGCCAAAGAGCTGGCAATCTGCCTCACGGTTATGCCATGCCTCAACAAGGGATCTTAGAGATTGAGTTATTTGATGTATGGGTATTGACTTCATGGGGCCTTTCCCACCATCATACTCAAACACTTATGTCCTGGTGGCAGTAGATTATGTATCTAAGTGGGTGGAGGCAATTGCAACACCCACCAATGATACTAAGACAGTGATGAAGTTCCTCCAGAAGCATATCTTCAGCAGGTTCGGTGTCCCTAGGATACTGATCAGTGATGGGGGCACTCATTTCTGTAATAAACAGCTTGACTCTGCTCTGGTCTGATATGGAATTAACCACAAAGTGGCGACTCTGTATCATCCCCAGACAAATGGGCAGGCTGAAGTCTCAAATAGAGAACTTAAAAGAATCCTGGAATGGACTGTGAGTAACCGCAGAAGGGATTGGGCAAGAAGTCTGGATGATGCTCTGTGGGCATACAGAACAGCATTCAAGACTCCTATAGGGACCTCTTCATACCAACTTGTGTATGGGAAAGCGTGCCATTTTCCAGTGGAACTGGAACACAAGGCCTACTGGGCAATTAGATTCCTGAATCTTGATGCAAAGTTAGCTGGAGAGAAAAGATTGCTCCAGTTGAATGAGCTAGAGGAATTCAGACTCAATGCTTTTGAAAATGCAAAAATTTACAAGGAAAAAGCAAAAAGGTGGCATGACAAGAAACTGTCATCCAGAGTCTTTGAACCAGGACAGAAGGTTCTGCTGTTCAACTCTAGGCTCAAATTGTTCCCCGGGAAACTGAAATCCCGGTGGAAGGGACCATATGTGATTACAATTGTGTCACCATATGGCTATGTGGAGCTTCAAGATATTGATTCTAATAAGAGGTTCATTGTTAATGGACAGAGAGTCAAGCATTATCTTGAAGGCAATGTTGAGCAAGAATGCTCAAAGCTGAGACTAGATTAAAAGCTCAGTAAGGTCCAGCTAAAGATAATAAAGAAGCGCTTGCTGGGAGGCAACCCAGCCATTAGCAAAGTTTATTTGTTATTCACATAATAATTATAGGAGTTTGATATAAATTATCTTCAAGGTTAATTATCAATTGCAGGAGTTCACAGAGTTACAGAAGAATTCAGAGCGTAAAGCGGAGAAAAGGAGCTCATTGGCACAAAAACGCCAGTAAGGGGTATTGTGGGCGTTAAACGCCAGAATGGGCACCATTCTGGGCGTTTAACGCCAGTAAAGATACCTTTCTGGGCGTTAAACGCCAGAATGGGTACCATTCTGGGCGTTTAACGCCAGAATTGTAGCATCCCGGGCATTTAGAAAAACGCCCAGTGATAAAGGCTTTCTGGCGTTTAACGCCAGCTAGGGTACCTGGCTGGGCGTTAAACGCCCAAAAGAAGCAACAAATGGGTGTTAAACGCCAGAATGGGTGCCATTCTGGGTGTTTAACGACAGGAATGTGGAGGGGAGGAAATTTTGTTTCCAACTCAAATTTTTTTCAAATTTTCATGGTTCCATCCAAAATTTCTTGCATAAACATGTTACAAATTATCATCTTTCAATTTCAATTTAAAAAAAACAAAACAAATAAAAAATTATATTCTTCTTCAATCCTAAAAATCTTTCTCGAATCTTCTTCAATTTCTTCTCAAATCTTTTTCAACTCATCATACTATCTTTTCAAATTCAGATTTATCTTTTTCAAATCTCTCATATCTTTTCAATTTTAAAATTTCATCTTTTTCATATCATATTTATCTTTTACAAATCATATCTTCTATCATATCTTTTTCAAAACTTTTGAACCCACCCCCTCCCTTATAAATTCACATTTGGCCTCCCTCTCTCCTCCATAACTCGAATTTGACTTTCCTTCTATTCCTCTCCTTTCCTTTCTTTTCCTTGAGGACAAGCAAACCTCTAAGTTTGGTGTGTTTTTCGTGATCACTGAGCTAAGATTCACTAAGATCATGGCTCCTAAGGGAAAACAAACCACTTCAAGAGGCAAGAAAGAGAACACTCTAAAACCACTTTGGAATCAGAAGAGGTTCTTAACCAAAGAACATACAGACCATTACCACAAAATAATGGTCTAAGGTCAGTGATCCCGGAAGTTAAATTCGATCTGAAAGAAGACGAATATCCGGAGATCCAAGAGCAGATTCGAAACAGGGGCTGGGAAATTCTAGCCAACCCTGAGACAAAGGTAGGTAGAAACATAGTTCAGGAATTCTACTCAAATCTGTGGCAAACAGATAAGCAGAGAATGACTGGAACCGCCTTCTATATCTTTCGAACCATGGTCAAAGGGAAGATTATTTACTTCCACCTGGATAAAATAAGAGAGGTCTTCAAGATGCCTCAACTACAAGATGATCTAGAATCCTTTAATAGGAGAATGGTGAGATTAGATAAGCGCTTGGACCAAGTTCTAGAGGACATATGCATCCCTGGAACCAAGTGGATAACCAACACAAAGGGTGTCCCAAATCAACTCAAGAGAGGAGATCTCAAACCAATTGCTAGGGGCTGGCTGGACTTCATTGGGCGTTCTATACTGCCCACTAGCAACCGCTCTAAAGTCACTGTCAAAAGAGCAGTGATGATCCACTGCATTATGCTGGGAAACGAAGTAGAGATTCATCATCTGATTTCTTGTGAGCTTTACACAATTGCAAATAAGAACTCCACTGATGCCAAATTGACTTACCCAAGCCTAATCTCTCTGCTATGTAAAGATGCTGGGGTAAAGATGGGAGTAGATGAGTATATCTCAGTCGAGCACCCAATCACCAAAAAGTCAATGGAAGGACAACAAGTGCAAGATAACTCCATCAAAAGGAGGGCACAAGAGTTCCTCCCAGAAATCCCTCAGATTGACTACTGGACCCGCTTAGAAGCATCTATCACCAAGCTGTAAGAAGCTATGGATCAACTGAAAGAAGAACAGAAAATTCAAAATAGCATGCTCTGCAAACTGCTGAAGGAACAAGAGAAGCAAGGGCGTGAGCTACAGGAGCTGAAGCGCCAAAAGCTGTCTCTTGAAGGGCCAGACACCCCACATATTGAAGGAGCATCCATCTCCCAAAATAAATGTTGTTGAGTCCTAATCTTAACTCTGTGATAACTTTTGCTATTAGAGATCTACCTTAGGAGTCACATGAATAATAGTAATTAGTATCTTTAGTTTAGTTTTTTATTATCTCCAAGTAAGTTATAATTTATTTTTCTCATCATCATTAAACATGAATAAAATAGCAGATTTTTTTAGAATAAGGAGGCAGTTTTATTTTCGAGTTCTTAATAAGAAAAATTCAAATTATTTATATGTGGTGGCAATACTTTTTGTCTTCTGAATGAATGCTTGAACAGTGCATAAATTTTGATAGTGAAGTTTATGAATGTTAAATTTGTTGACTCTTGAAAGAATAATGAAAAAGGAGAAATGTTATTGGTAATCTGAAAAATCATAAAATTGATTCTTGAAGAAAGAAAAAGCAGTGAATACAAAGCTTGCGAAAAAAATGGAAAAAAATAAAAGAAAAAGAAAGGAAGAGAAAAAGCAAGCAGAAAAAGCCAATAGCCCTTTAAACCAAAAGGCAAGGGTAAAAAGGATCCAAGGCTTTGAGCATTAATGGATAGGAGGGCCTAAAGGAATAGAATCCTAGCCTAAGCGGCTAAACCAAGCTGTCCCTAACCATGTGCTTGTGGCGTGAAGGTGTCAAGTGAAAACTTGAGACTGAGCGGTTAAAGTTGTGGTCCAAAGCAAAAAAGCGTGTGCTTAAGAGCTCTGGACACCTCTAACTGGGGACTTCAGCAAAGCTGAGTCACAATCTGAAAAGGTTCACCCAGTTATGTGTCTGTGGCATTTATGTATCCAGTGATAATACTGGAAAACAAAGTGCTTAGGGCCACGGCCAAGACTCATAAAGTAGCTGTGTTCAAGAATCAACATAGTAAACTAGGAGAATTAATAACACTATCTGAATTCAGAGTTCCTATAGATGCCAATCATTCTGAACTTCAAAGGATAAATTGAGGTGCCAAAACTGTTCAGAAGCAAAAAGCTACTAGTCCCGCTCATCTACTGAAAATTTGAGCTTCATATAAAACTCTGAGATGTTATTGTCTCTTGATTTTCTTTCTATCCTGTTTTATTTATCTAATTGCTTGAGGACAAGCAATAGTTTATGTTTGGTGTTGTGATGAGCGGATATTTTATACGCTTTTTGGGGGTATTTTCATTTAGTTTTTAGTAGGATCTAGCTACTTTTTAGTATATTTTTATTAGTTTTTATGTAAAAATCACATTTCTAGACTTTACTATGAGTTTGGGTGTTTTTCTGTGATTTCAGATATTTTCTGGCTGAAATTGAGGGACCTGAGCAAAAATCTGATTCAGAGGCTGAAAAAGGACTGCAGATGCTGTTGGATTTTGACCTCCATGCACTCAAAATGGATTTTCTGGAGCTACAGAAGCCCAATTGGCGCGCTCTTAATTGCGTTGGAAAGTAGACATTCTGGGCTTTCCAGCAATATATAATAGTCCATACTTTGCCCGAGTTGAGATCACGCAAACTGGCGTTTAACGCTAAGTCTCTACCCTATTCTGGCATTAAACGCCAGAACTGGCATAAAAGTTGGAGTTAAACGCCCAAACTTAAAAGCTGGAGTTAAACGCCAGGAGCAGCCTATGTACATGAAAGCTTCAATGCTCAGCCCAAACACACACCAAGTGGGTCCCGGAAGTGGATTTCTGCACTATCTATCTTAGTTTACTCATTTTCTGTAAACCTAGGTCACTAGTTTAGTATAAAAACTACTTTTAGAGACTTACTATGTACCTCATGGAATTTTACATCAGAACTTGTATTTTCTACGGGATGAGTCTCTAAACCCCATGGTTGGGGGTGAGGAGCTCTGCTGTGTCTTGATGGATTAATGCAATTACTACTGTTTTCCATTCAATCACGCTTGTTTCTATTCTAAGATATCCACTCGCACTTCAACATGATGAATGTGATGATCCGTGACACTCATCACCATTCTTAACCTATGAACGCGTGCCTGACAACCACTTCCGTTCTACCTTAGATTGAGTGTGTATCTCTTTGGTTCCTGGTTCACGAGTTTGATTGCCTCTCCTAACAACAGAGCATTGAAATCTGTAAGATCAGAGTCTTCGTGGTATAAGCTAGAATCAATTAGCAGCATTCTTGAGATCCAGAAAGTCTAAACCTTGTCTGTGGTATTCTGAGTAGGATCCGGGAAGGGATGACTGTGACGAGCTTCAAACTCACAAATGTTGGGCGCAGTGACAGTGTGCAAAAGGATCAATGGATCTTATTCCAACACTAGTGAGAACCGACAGATGATTAGCCCTACGAAACCCGTAGCTGGACCATTTTCACTGAGAGGACGGATGGTAGCCATTGACAACGGTGATCCACCAATATACAGCTTGCCATGGAAGGAAGCTTGCGTGTGTGAAGAAGAAGACAGCAGGAAAGCAGAAATTCGGAAGACAGAGCATCTCCAAAACCTCAATCTGTTCTCCATTACTACATAACAAGTATTATTTATTTTATGTTATTTACTCTTCATAAACCCAATCATTTTTATTACTAATTTCCTGACTAAGAGTTACAAAATAATCATAGCTTGCTTCAAGCCGACAATCTCTGTGGGATCGACCCTTACTCACATAAGGTATTACTTGGACGACCTAGTGCACTTGCTGGATAGTGGTACGAGTTGTGAAAAGTGTGATTTGTAATTTCGTGCACCAAGCGTCATAACAAGCGCCGATTTACATACCTCAAGGAGCTGATTACTGGTAACCACCCACCTGAAGAAAACCCAGACACTCCGGATTCCACTTCATTTACCAGTACAGGGAGCCATGACGGTCCCGATGGTGGAGATGCTGCTACCAGCCCCCCTTTGTTCCTAACAGATGGCACCGAAGACGGTGCAAAGCTTTAAGTGTGGGGAGGTCGGTCAGTACCTGACTTCCAGAGGTAATTTCTCTCTCTTAACACCAATAAAATAGGATATTTAGTTAAGTTTTTCTTTTGTAGAATAGGATAGATTGCATAGAAATATGTTATTTGCATGCATGTTCTACTGGTTGAAAAATAATAAGTTTCTTTTTAAGACCCTATTATTTTTAACAAATTTCACTAATTTTAAATCAAAGTTTTTGTGTTAAATTTGTTTGAAGTTGTATTTGGAACATAGTTTAAAAAAGCTAAAGAGCACACAACCCGTAAAATTTTGAGCCTAATTACATGGTTACATTATTTAACCATGAATTTTATTCTTGTGTGTTTACTTCTCTATGATTGTGATCTTTATTTTGTTTCATCCTATATGTCCAATGTTTAATGTGTTATATGCATGCGTATGATTGAAGCCATTAATTGTTTTAAGCTCACTTATCCCAAAATAGCCTACCCTTCCATTTACCTTTGTTAGCCACTTTGAGCTTTTTAATCCCATTTGTTCTATATTCTACCACATTACTAGCCTTAAGCGGAAAAACAAATAATACCTCAAATTGAATCTTTGGTTAGCTTAAGGTAGAAATTGTGTGTCAATTAAGTGTGGGAAAATTGTGGGAACATGGGTTAATAAGGAAATGCGTCATGATAAAATGTTGGGAATTTGGGTACCTACTCATGTGAAACTAGAAAAGTTAAAAATCCATGTGCATTGACAATGTTATGTTTATTTTTATGCTATAAAAAAAATCCAAAAATATTCAAGTAATTAAGTAATTAAATAAGGGGGCAAAATTACTCCAATGTTAAGTTAATAAAAAGATCAATACATATGTGATAAAAATTAAAAGAAAAGCTAATGCATGAGTATGTAACGCAAAAGTAAAAATTTTGGGTAGTTAGGCATGAATTTAAAGCATATAGAATGTGTATATAGGTAAGAGCTTAGGTTAATCAAGGATTCAATTTATAGCTCACTTAGCCATATATATATATCCTCACCTTTACCTTGGCCCCATTACAACCTTGAAAAGACCTCATGATGTTTGCATTGGTACATTAAATATTTGTTGATTGGTTAGGTGAATAACAAGGTTTAGAAAGTATGATTAGAGAAGAGTAGAGTGATTACCCTATACACCAGAGAGACTAGAGTGCATATACGCCACCAGTGAGGGTTCAATGCTTAACTCTATGTTCCCTGCTTTCATAAGCTGTCTTCTTACAAGTTTACTTATCTTTACTGTATAATTTGAATTAGTGGAATTTGAATTATATTTGTCTTAAGGAACTTATTTACTTCTAACCAAGTAGACAAAATCATATAGTTGCATTCATATACATAGGTTGCATTGCATTGCATGAGTCTTACATTTTCCTACTCATTTATTTTATCTCCTTAAGCTAAGCATGAGGACATCCTAATGTTTAAGTGTGGGGAGGTTGATAAACCACTATTTTATGGTTTATATTGTGTTTAATTGAGTGGTTTTATCAAGTCTTTACCCACTTATTCATATGATTAGCATGATTTTACAATTCCTTCCTAGTTTAGTTCTATGGTTGAAAACTTGCTTCCTAGAGATCTTTTAGTTGTGTATTTTTATTCTCCTTTATCCCATTCGATGTCGTGATCCGTGTGTTAAGTGATTCAGGCTTCATAGGGCAGGAATGGCCTAGAGAATGGAGAGGAAGCTTGCAAAAATGGAAGGAACACAAGGAACTAAGGAGATGACCAGCAAACGTTGACGCGCGCGCATGGCTCACGCGAGCGCGCAGAATGGAGAAAATCGCAGCGACGCGTACGCATGGATTGGAGTCTGCACGAGTGACGCGAAAGCGTAAACGACGCGCACGCGTGACAGGGAAAATCGCTTAATGACACGAACGCGTGGACGACACGTACGCGTTACCTGCGCGATCTGCAGAATTAACAGAAAATGCTGGGGGCGATTTCGGGCCGCGTTTTGACCCAGTTTTCAGCCAAAAAACACAGAATAAATCCAGGAAACATGCAGAGACTCAACACACATCTTAGACATAATAGACATAGAGTTTCAGATACATTAGGATAGTTTTTAGGTTTTTAGAACTGAATTTAGAGAGGATTACTTTCCCTCTAGGTTCACTTTACATTCTTTGCTTTTGCTTTCGGATATTGAAGAGCCATTACCTCCGTTGAAGACATTATTCTAGTTTGTTTCTTTACTTACTCTTTTATTTATTTATAACATATTCTTAATTCTTGCTTAAGTAGTAATTGGATTATTTTCATGGATTGTTGATGCAAAAGATCACCTTTACTTTTAATTAATTTTAAGTCTCTATTTTATTTTAATTAATTTATTATGTCTTCTTATATTTTTCTGAATATTATATCCATGTCAATGGAGTAGACTCCATACTTGACATGGGGGTTGATTAAGAGGAGACACTTGAGTTGGAAGGCTTAAGTGTTGATTAAATTGGAAGTTGTTGGCTAGTTCTGTATTTACTAACGCTAGACCTTCCCAAGGGAGAGGACTAGGATTTGCGAATAAGGATTAGCTCAATTACTTGACTTTCCTTTATTTAGTAAGGGTTAACTAAGTGAAAACAACAACCTTTTTAATACTACACTTAAGAGATCCCAACAATCATAGAACTTCCAATTAATCATTCCCCCAGTCAAGGCTTTTTATTTAGAATATCAATAATCATTCTTAGTTTATTTTTATTGCTATTAAATTTATTTAATTGCTCATTATTTAACTCTCAAAACTCTCGGAAAATTCCTAATTAATAAAATAGCACCCTTTCTTGCAACTCGTTGGGAGACGACCTGAGACTCATACTCCCAGTATTTTTATTTCTAAAATTTGTGACAACTTTTCTAAATTGACAAGGCGGATCTTAGCTGATTAAGAATTGTACTCACAACGTATTCCATATTTTGATTTCTTAATTAGCCGACTTCTGCCGACCCGTCAACGACCGAGTCGCTCCAGCCACCGGCAACGGTAGTTGAGGCCTCGGGAAATGCGCCACCTCAAGTGGAGCTGAATTAGCGGCGAGAGAGCGTAGGTTAAGGTTCTATATACGTTATACAGTAGCAAACCCTTCTTCGTTGAATACGCCATTGTTTCTTCTTCAGCTTCAGCTACTACTACTACTACTACTACAGACTGGAGTAAAGTATTCGGTGGGCGAGGGTGTATGATAGAGGCCCAAGGAAGAAGCACATTAATTGAGCCTATGGGACTTGATCTTAGCCAAAAGGAGTCCTTGAACAATTACAGAAATATAAAAAAAATATTCATTTAATATGAAAAAAAACATCCTAATATTTAACAAAAGAAACATCCAGTTATATTTTAGCAAAAATAATTAAATATCTATAAAACTTAAAAAAATATGAAATTCTTAAAGAAATAGAGACATTCACATTTGCAATACAAAAAAATTCAAAAAATATATAAAAGAACATCCATTTAGTATGAAAAAGAAACATTCTGATAATTAGCAGAAGAAACATCCATATATATTAACTCGTAGAGATTTTAGATTCACCCAAAGGTATTTAACTGATTTTTTATTAATACCCTTTTAGTTTCTAGCATTACTCTTTTCCTTATCATCGTTATGTGTTTCTTTTCTTTTTGTGGGTTCATATCTTCTATAAGTATTTAAGAAGCTTCGTTGTTGCTTTTAAATATGTCATAAGTTAGTGGTGCATTAGTCCATTATTACTTATAAATAGTGTATATTAGATTTAAGTCCGTGCATTCTATGAAACTAAAATAAATTAATTTTTGGTAAATTATATCCAATAATTTTCTCGTTATCTTTTGTAGTGGTCAATCATAATTTTTTTTATTTATATGGTGATGTTGGTAATGATTATGATCAAAATAATTATAGTGGCAAACAAATTGTGAATAGTACCTTTCACATTTAAAAATTAGGTGATAATAATATTATTAGTAAATATAAAATTGTGTTTTGTCTCACATTATTGTTATCATTACTAAGTGGTTGTAAATATATTGAGAGGTACAACTAATAATGATGTTCGTGTAAAAAGTGTTTGATTTTCACATATAATTAAGGATCTCTTTTAAGTTGTGTTCTTTAAAGTGAGTTATAAATTAAACTACTATTAGTGTAAATTTCTCATTGTTATATTGTATGGTGAATTAATCAAAGCATATAAGAGAAACTTAATAAAAAGGATGGTGGAAAGGGAGAGAAAATTGATTTGCATGGAGCATGGGAAGAGAAAGACTTAAAAAGTTTTCTAGAAGGAATGGAGAAGATTTTTGAAAAGAGGAGTGTTAGGAGGTTAATAAATTTTGTGATTTGTAGTTATTAATTAGTAATTATTAATATTTTTAATGGTGTGAGATTATATTCAATGGTGTGAGAATACTCATTCTGTTTTTGCTAATTAAGTGTTGGCCAAATTTTAATAAAAATATTGGTCCTTAAAATTTTTTAAATTTTTATACTTGTATTTTCTTTTTATATGTTTTTTTTATTTTTTATTTTGTGATTAAAATTAATTAATAGGTATATAGTATGAAAAAAAAATAGAATTCTTATAGTGATTTTATAATTTACAAAAAAATTTATAGTATGATTAAATGGTTAGGTTATCAAAAATTAGGTTAAATTAAGAATTAAAGTTAATTATGATAAATTAATTAATTTCATCCAATAATTATTAGACACAGGGACGGATTTAAGGGGAGGGGTAAGTAATAATCTTAGTTCCCAACAAAGTTTATGAAGACTTTCACATATACCAGTGTACTTGACTAATAGTCATCCAGATATTAATAAAAAAAATAGAAACGGTTGAGATGTTAGAGGAAATAACTGAAGTGCTTTTTAGAATATTTAGAACATGGTGTGTAATAGACCTGTCTTGTCGGTTGTACATAGATGTTGCAGGAAAATTTTGTGTCCCTCTTCTTGGTAGATTGCACTAATGTAGCATTGATGGCTTATAAATGGCTTTTGGTTCAGCTAGCTTAATTATATTAGGACTTAGGTCCAATGCTCTATTATGGATTTTTTTTTTCTAAAAAAAAATGAGCCTCAGTAGAGATGCGATTTTGGAGTTAAGCCTCAATGTAGTTCTTGAAGTTGCACTCGAGCCTCATAGTAGTCCCTGAACTTAAAAGTTATCTATATTCATCCCTAAAGTTGCACTTCCTGAACTTAAAAGTTACCTCAGTAGAGATTTCTGCCCACCTGACGCTACCGGAAAGCTAAATTGACAGGCTTCATGACACGTGGGCATTACAAAAACGACACCGTTTTGGCTGTGGTGCCAAAATGACATGAAACAACGTCGTTTTACATTGAAAACCTCCCTCCCTCAATATTACACTAACGTATTGTCTCCTTCCTCTCAAAACACAAAACAAACACAACACAAAGTGAGGTTTCTTCTTCTCTGATACAGTCACTGATAAACCCATATTTTATGATATATTTTATGCTTAGTTTGAGTAATTTATTCAATCCTTCACCCACTTATTCATATTAATTGCATGGTTTTACTTTCCCTTCCTTATTATGTGATGTATGTGAAAAACATGTTTCCTATGCTTTAAAATTAATTATTTTAATTACTTTTATTTCCATTCGAAGCTGTGATTAGTGTGTTGAGTAGTTTCAGATCTTCTAAGGTAGGAATGCCTCAAAGGATGGAAAGAAAACATACAAAAATGGAAGGAAAGCACAAAACGAAATTTTTGGAGAAACTGGCATCCACGCGATCACATGGACGACGCGGCCGCATGCCAAGCACGAAGAAGCAGCGACGCGGCCGCATGACTGACGCGACCGCGTGACAAGGAAAACTCCGAATGACGCGACCGCGTGACCCACGCGGACGCGTGATAGAGGCCACGCACCAGAAATTGCAGAAAATGCTCCCAGTGAATTCTGAAGCCCTTTTTGGCCCAAATCCAAGTCCAGAAGGCATAGACCAGAGGTTATGAAGTGGGGGAATGCATCCATTCAAGGAGAGTCTCCACTTTAGTTAGTTTTCATGATTTAGATTTAGTTTAGAGAGAGGTTCTCTCCTCTCTCTTCTCTCTTTAGGATTAGGATTTAGAATTAGGATTTTTATTCGCTTTCAGGATTATCTCTTTATCAGGTTCAATATTCCCTTTTATTTACTTTTGCAATTTAATTTATGAATTCTTCCATGTTACAGATTACTCTTTTGAATTAATGTTATTTGAGGTATTTCAGTTAATATTGCTTTATTTTATTTATGTTGCTATTATCCCCAATCTGAAGACATTTTTATTCCAGTAGATTTACTTTTCTCCTTTTGGTCTTGGTTAAGAAATCAGTAACTCAGGAGTTATCAAACTCAAACATGATTGATAATTGTCATCTTTGTTAATTAAATTGAGCTTCAATAATCCCAATCTTTTCCTAGGAAATAAATAGGATCCGAAGATCAAACCAATTAATCCCTTGACCTTCCTTTATCTTAGTAAAGGTTAACAAAGTGGAATTAAGATTCAATTCTCATCATCATTGATAAGGATAGCTAGGATAGGACCTCCAATTTCTCATACCTTGCCAAAAATTTATTTACAGTCATTTATTTATTTTACTTGCCATTTAAATTGCTTGTTCTTCATTGACTTTATTTGCTAATTAGACTATTCGCTCCTCATTCTCAAAACCCCAATTTACAATCTCCATAACCAATAATAAGAACATACTTCCTTGCAGTTCCTTGAGAAGACGACCCGAGGTTTGAATACTTCGGTTATCAATTTATTTAGGGGTTTGTTACTTGTGACAACCAAAACGTTTGTACGAAGGGATTTCTGTTGGTTTAGAAACTATATCTACAACGCGACTATTTTTATAAATTCTTTACTAGCAAAAATCCTAACATCAGTCACCAATGGTGCATGTGCGATTGCATTAACCGTACCGATTTCAGTAAAAAACTTAGGCTCTGAAGTATCGCTGTTGTCATCTCCTTCATACACAAAGTTGGGAAGGCTGGTTTCTTTGAAATAGGTAAGCCAAAATTGAAAAAATGTGGTTTTTCTATTTTTTGATATTGTTGTTAATCTAATATTCACAAAAGTTCAGGCCATTTTTTTTCGATTATAATCTGTGGGTATAAACACCTCTGTTTTGTGCTCTGTGCTAGGGTTTGATCAGAACTGGATTTCTTAGTGGTTTGGCCAACAAAATTATAGACTGGGAGTGTTTCTTGTGTTTTGATGATATGGAAACTTGTTCTTTATGTGTTAGGGTTTACTGCAGTTAGTTGTGAAGTTTCTAAATTGTTAATGTGTTTCAGGATAATGACTCTGATCAATGAATTTTTTTTTAAATTACAGATGGGTGATCCATTAATTACTATCAGGTATGTGTTGAAAGAGTTCTCTAATTTTGAGGATAGTTGCTAGACTGGTCATGGTAATTAATTTATGATGAGTTTAGATTTTGATGATGTTAATTGGTTTGCATTTATTGGTGTCCCTTTATGGTATTATTGAATTGATATATCCAAGAATTAATGTATTTGTATGTAACTTATGTCTGAATATATTGATTTTTAATTGTACCAATTTTGTCAATCTGGCACATCAATGGGTGGAGGGAGCAGTTTAAGTGTTATAAATTGTTAAGTGATTGTGTCAAAAGCTTATTACAGATTACAGTGAAGAGTTCAATTTCATCAGGTTTAAAAGGATGGATATTTGGTTAGAACTTAGAAATCCAATTGCATATTTGAATGTAGTTGCTTTACTCTGTTGGCATTTCAGTTCCTTTTAATTAGTAATTTAGTTTTTTAGTACTGTTTTGTGCTTGAATAAGGAGTTGTGGTGCATATTTTTAAAGAGAGTTTGTAGTATGTTGTGTGCAACTGCAACTCTTCATTTTGGGCCTGTCCAGGGTGAAGATTTTATTCTGTGAAAATTAGGCTCACTAGTGCACTTACTGATGAAGTTTTGCTGTTGCTATTTTATGAAGTTGTGGGTGTGCATGTGCCTTTTTTATTCGTTGTGTTTATTCTGCAATGATACTTTGTAGGATAGAATTTTGAACATGTTGATGCAGGGACTATTTACGAGAGTAATGCAATGGATTTTTGCAATTTGGATAGACAGTTATCTTAATTTTAAGGACACAGTTATCTTAATTTTAAGGCATCTTTTGTGATTGTACAGCTTGTCTGTTTTTGTTGAACTTTGACCTTGCACGATCACACTAGAACTAAAGATCTTTTGAGATTTGAAATTTCTTGTAGCTCACCAATTTTTTGTACCTCATTCGGGATATCCATATTAATCTTCTTAAACGAACTTAATGTGTCATGATAATGGATTCTGAATTTGACTGATTTACCTAACTCTTTTTTTTATATTGGGTTGGTTTAGTTAAACTGAATATAATATGTCGTTGATGTCTTGTATACATATGGTACAATAAAATTACATTCAGATATTTTTGTGTTAACTTTAATTATAAAGTTTTGCAATTGCCAATAAGTTAACTTAGCTATTGGAATAGTCAAGCTGTTTGATGAATTTCGTTTGGACTAGTGGATTAGTTGTTGGAAAGGGAATGTAAATTTTAATGGTTTGATCCATCAAGATTCAAGTGAGTGTCTAGAGAACTGTTATCCTTAATTACATCAAAATAATGTTCTTGATGTAACACTTTCTCAGCACAGCTGGATCTGATTTCTTGATGTGACATCAATAATGTTTATTCCTTTCTTATTAGTGGACAATAATTTATTATTCTATCCTTTCACATTTCCAATCTATTACTAGCAGTGATGTCTGATTTCAATTCTAAATTCGCATAGGTCATCTGGGCGGAATTTGACAAGTTAGAGAGCAAGGGTGGAATCTTGCAGCAGGTACTTCTTCTAGGCTATCATTCTGGCTTCCAGGTTTGGCATGTTGATGAATCAAACAATGTACGTGACGTGGTTTCTAGACATGATGGTCCTGTTTCTTTTATGCAAATGGTTCCAAATCCAATTGCATCAAAGAGATCAGAAGACAAGTTTGCAAATAGCCGCCCACTGCTGGTAGTTTGTACCGATGAATTCTTTGCCAGTGGTACCAATGTTCAGGATGGGTCAAATGCCCCTTACAATGGGGGCACTTCGAACTCACATGACCAAATGAGTGGCAACTATCTGCCAACCACTGTTCTGTTTTATTCTATTATGTCTATGTACTGAAATTTAGATCAGTTGTCTATTCGGTGAGGTGCAGTTCTCGAGTAATTGCTGTAGCTCAATCCACTCAGGTATACTTTCTCTTTTATTTTTGTTTATCAATCGCCTTCAATACCTGCTTTCTTGAAATAACTAATGGAGTCATTGTTTCACAGATACACTATTTTCAATACCTTCAATAGGCTGCTGTTTATATATGCTGAATTATTCCTGGGCTGATAGTGGTTATACATGCTATAAAATGTCTTGTTTGTATGTAACAGTGCTGTTTAGGGACTAGTCTGATGTCACTTACATTAGTTTAGGGACTAGTTTGATGTCACTTATAAAAGTGTAGGGACTATTTTGGTGCTCGAAAACAAGTGTCTAACAGCTTTTCATGATGTGGTCCCTCTAAAAAGAAAGTTCTCCAAGCACGATGAAAAAATAACTTCAGGGAGTAGCAATCCACCAGGAAACAGTCAACCAGCAATGAATCCCCCACCTAACCCTATGCAAGGTGCAACATAGGGGAATGCTACAAGGTTTGCAAATTTCATGAAGTTTTATGTCCACCCCTGGATTCAAGGCACCCAGGCACAAAAAATGAAGATTAGGATGATTATGTTTAGGGACAGGGGACACATGGTGTCTTTGTGTATCTATTTTGCTGAAGTTTTTTACCATGTATGCTTTCTTAAACGTTGTCTTAGTGTTGGAGATTTTAGTATCTGAAACTTATGAGGACAAAATGTTAACAACTTTGAGATACTTGGTGTTTTGGTTCTATAATGCCTTTTTTGGATGAAACATTACCAATATGAATTATGACTTTCTTGAATTGAGTTTTGTCAGCTTTTTGGTTATATTTTGTCCTGTGTTATAGAATTAAGAGTAATTCAGACTCTGTCCATTTTCATTTCATTGAACAGAAGTATGCATATAATCAAACACTTTAATTTACATTTCTTTCAAACAAAAGGACAGGAATAAGTACATGAACAACATATGCATATAACATGCATGTCATTTGTTTTTGGCTAGATACAGTTGACCCTGTTGTCTATCCAACTTTAATACAAGAACACCAACTACAATCAGCAGCATGAACACAAACAGCAAAATCCCCCCCCCCCATTTTTAGAACCCTAATTTCAGCCTCTAATCTACCAAATTTTCAAGCAATCTTCATCTTCCATTCTTCATTGTCAACTGAATGCCTTGTTCTATCATCACATGCTATGACATCTTCTTCTAAAACTTTATCAACCTACAAAAACAATCCACATCATTTCTTACCCACAGTCTGCATAGCCAAGAAAATTTAGTCAGCAAATTTTATATCCATAAATACAGCAATCAACAACAATAATACTTACATTGTAGTTTGGACAACCCATGAACGGTCTCCCTGGATTAGAATTCGTCCTTGACCACTGCAGCACTGGTCTCGACCCGCAGCCACACCATTCTGGCAAACGTGATTCTCTATTTCTATTCATTCTCCTCATGATGCTTCTAAATGATCGTGGATTGTTCGAGCTCCCAGCTGCATTGCTCGCGCTTGCCATAACAGTCGGGCTTGAAAGATGGAGAAGACAAGAACAGGGAACCGAATAGAAGAGAAGACAGAGCGTTGTGGGCTTCAAAATTGGGGATTAGGGTTTTAACTTGATTTGAGGGACCAAATTGATTCCGGACAGTTTGCTCTACCACATCAGCTAGCTTTTGTAATGCCTACGTGTCACGAAGCCTGCCAACTCAGCTTTCCGGTAGCGCCAGGTGGGCAAAAATTGCCGAAAGGACAAGTTTGAGTCCCGGAGTGCAACTTCAAAGATGAATATAGGTAACTTTTAAGTTCAGGGACTACTATGAGGGTCGAGTGCAACTTCAAGGACTACATTAAGGCTTATCTCTGCGATTTTGTCATTAGACTAGTGTAATGGTTTAATTTAGATTTTGTGATGAAATATATATATATATATATATTGTTTAAATTAAGAAAATATTTAGAATATAGCTTTCCTGCATATATTATAACTTTTTAAACATATATTAGTATTTAAAACCTTTTCTATTTCATAAATATGATTTGGAATAAATTAACTTAGCACGACTCTATTATGTATACATAATGACTTGAAAATTTTATTAAAAATAATAGTATGTATAATTTTAATATTTAATAATATTCATCAATTACGATCAATATTAAAAAATACACATATATAACTAATTAAAGTTATTATGCTAGGTGGAGCTTCATTGTATGATTGGATTATATTGTTCACAACCTCCTTGCACTAGACTTGACTTCAACAATTTTTTAACTTGCTCATTGCAGCTGCTGGTCTTTTAAGCAAAACTCAAGGGTTATTTATGGTAATTCATCGTACACAATATGACAAAAATTTTAATTTTAATCGGACCATACTTGACATACCAGTATTACAATAAAGTGAATGGCACACTTGAAAATTTTTTCAAAGTTTAAATTCATATACTATTATAATGAATGTATTGTAAAAAGTATCACTTAATAGTGTAGTGATAATAAAAAGAGTTGATATTCTTTATATATTAGAATTTAGATTTTTCTACATGTATTTATATTATTTGTATTTTTTATTTGATTTAGAGTTATTTTTATATTTCTTTTTTTAAAATTAATTTGAACATCTATAATCATATAAAAATTAAGATCCAGAAATTTCAAAAAAAAAATCTTATTAAGAACTAATTTTGATTTATTTATTCATTACATACCTTAACCTCAGAAATTATTTTATTAAAGATAATTAAAGCAAATTTTGATTGATTGAGTTTAAAGTAATTTAAGATTTTATCTGATTTTATAATTATCGAATTATTTTCTATATTCAAATAATAAAGTTTAACAAATTGATAGTTAAATATATTTTTAAGTAATTTTAAAGGATTAATTTGGATTTCAAATTAATATGATATACTCTAATTTTATTAAAATTATCATCAAATTCCAATTTAATCCCAAATTCTCAAATCAAACCTTAACTAAACAAAATCCTAATTTTTCTACCTTAATAAGATAACGGATACCAAAATTGTTTTCTTCTATATATTTATATAAATTTTAACTAATAAATATCTAATATAAATACTATATGCTATGTGTATTAAACAAAAAGACTACTAACCTTTAAACTGTTAAAGAGAAAATAAAGATTAATAAACTATTAAACCATGATTCACTATGCATGCTTCTTTTGAACATCAATTCTCTTCTTTGACCTCATCATTAATTTTCTTTCTTTTCCTTGCTTATTGTTACACGCCGCCACTAACCCTTTTTTCCCAAAACCCAATTACTATCAGCTTCAGAAAAAACTAAAGAAAGAAAAGAAAGGAGGAAAGAAAGGGAAGAGATGGGAAGGGAGACGCAGGAAAGGGAGAAGGGGGAAGGAGAGGAAGGCGGCGCGGTGGGTGTCACCGCCACTGCCGCCGCCGCTATTGGTAAGGGAGAAGGAGATCTGAGAGGAAGAGGGTGCCGGGGATGAGAGAGCAGCAACAGAAAGAGAGATCCGCGAGAAGAGGACGAAGAAGACCACACCTAACCACGTTCAGCCCGTCGACGCGCCGCCACTGCACAGCGTCGCCGCCATGCCTTCGTTGCCATTGAACGCCGTCAAGCACGAAGGGAGCCAGACACCGCGGGGAAGAAGTTGCTCGTCGCGTCATAGTCACCGTCGCTGGGGCTGTGAATCGCCGCTGTGAACCGCGCGAGAGCCAGTGAAGGAGGGGGCCCCTGCTGCGTCACCGGTGAGCTTCCATTAGCGCCGAACCGCCATGCCGTCGCCGCTATCGTTCAGACTGTCGGAGACCGTTACTGAGCTCCTCGCTGCTGGGAGTTACCGTCGGAGCTGTGGCTGCCCCACCGCCGCCTCTGCTGCCGGAAACCGTCGCTTCTCTGAATTCTCTATTGGTAAGCTCTAACCCTGCCTCAGCTTCTCTATTCGTTAAATTCTCCATTCCCATGAGTTATTGCTGAGGCTGTTTGTGATAGGGACCGCCGTTCTTACCACTGTTGATGAAGCCCATCGGAGTTGCTCGAAGGTTATTGCCACTCTATTTGGTTCTATTGGAAGATGCACTGTTGCGGGTGTGGTTGCCGAAAACTGCCGCGGGAACCCGTGCCTTCTTGGTAAACTCTAGCCCTGTTCTGGTTTTCCCTCACTGTCGGTCAATCCTGGTTACTATAAGAGTTGTTGTCGAAGTTGTTTATGCCAGGGATTGTTTATCACGAGTTGCTTTGTTGTACGTCGCCGTCGGAGCCACCATTCCACTACTGCCGTCTTTGCTCTGAGCAGTTTGTTGTAGCAAGTATTGTTGTCGTTGCGGCTGTTCGGTTTAGTCGCTCCTCTTTAGTACGGTAAGCTATTCCTTATTTCAATTTCAAACTTTGTCAGTCGTTGCTCCATTATATGTTAAGATTCTGCGACGTTAATGTTTTAGGATCGAGATCCGGTTGCTGTACGTTGGTGAATTTAAGTTACTGCTGTGGGTGCGGATACCATGGAGCTGCGGTTGTGGTTGTTACCAATGTCGGGCCGAGAGGAAAAGAGTTTCGGTGACGTGTTTAGTTTATAGTCTCAACTAATTGAGGTAGGGGTTTTCTTAAAATTTATTTTATATTACAGAGTTGTTATAAATAGATATTGATGCAAAAATATACTTCTTTGATTATATTTGTCTTGTGGATGTGGTTGTTTGATTGCTTGAGTGATGTACGGTTGTTGATAAGAAATGGGTTTGAAAAGTTGTTTACTTGGGTATTATGAAAAGTGGTTTTTTTTAGTTTGGAGTTAAAGCGATTTGATTTTGAGTCGGTCTGATTTTATAAATAATTTAACACTTGAGCTGGTTTGATTTTAAAAAGAGTTTTATTGTTGGAATTGGTTTGATTTTAAAATAATTTGATATTGGAACTGGTTAATGTTTGAGATTTGGAAATGGTTGAGAAAAGGTTTGAGAAAAGTTTGGATGGGATCCGAAAAAGGGTGGCAGTGTCCGAGTTTTAGAGTAGATGCTGCCGAAATTTCATAAAATTGGAAGTTTTATTTGAAGTAATTAATTAAAAAGATTTGTTCTTAAACATTATATGTTTTAAGATTGATTTATTTATCAGAGAAAGAATTATGTTTTGAATTGGGATTGTTAAAGGATGGAATGGAAAGAAGGATGATGAGGATTTTCTTTGAAATATGGTTTTTGAATGAATTTGGAAATGAGATTTGGATTGATGGATGATTATGATGTTGAGAATGTTGAGATATGAATTTTGAATTATTCACATGGCTTATGAATTTGAATTATCTGAGATACGAGGTTCCCTGGATAAAGTACCATGGCTTGCCACCACGTGTACCAGGTTGAAAACTCGATACTCTGTTGACCCTACGACGTAAGTGTGACCGGACACTATATAAATTCCCGGGAATGTTATCCCCATTGAGCAATATTGATTATTTGAGAAAAAACAACTATGCATAGACTCTTGGGGATGCACGACGGGGGACAGTCTAAGGACAATTCAGACTTGTCGGGTTGGCTGGATAACCGACAGATGAGCCTCATCAGCCATAGGACAGGCATGCATCATATGCATTTGTATTCTTTGCTTGAGTTTGAACTTGTTTTGGTTTGCCTAATTGCTAAACTGTTCTTAACTGCTACTTGAACTATTTGCTGTAGCTGCTACCTACTTGTGCTTTCCTTGTCTGTCTTGCCTGTGTTTGTTCTGGCGTGCTACATTTGAGAATGAATTTTGGTGCTGAATTAATGATTGTGTTGTTTGATTGTGTGGTTGGTTTCTGATTGAGATTTTCTTATAAGAAAGGAAAGGTTTCAGATTTCTAAAAGAATAAACATTGTTTCTTTGAAAAGGTTTTGAACGATTACCTATTGGTTTTTAAAAGATTCATAAGGCAATGATAATCACTGAGTTTGAAAACAGTTTTCTTATAAAATATCTTCTTATGACAACTTTGAAACTCCGTGGTGAGACCGTGTGGTTAGGTTCTCACCCCCTACAGTTTTACCTTTTCAGGAACCGGATGAAGAAGCATTAAGAAGAGTTATACTGCGTTTGGTTTATATATTATTGTATTAATTAGATTATTTTCTTCCCTCGCCTTTGTTATTACAATTTTGTAAGAGGGATAGGAGTTGTATGTTATATATATATATATATATATATATTGAATTATAAGATATTATGTAAGAAGTCTTGTATATGAATCTATGTCTGCTTGTTTTTTTAAGATAAGATATTTACTTCCGGCTTTTAAAGAAATCAGCGATACAGTGTCGAGTCACAGGCTCCTATTTTAATATTTAGTATGTAAAGTAGTCGTAATACTTCTTGCTAGCAGAGTAGCGCAGCCGGAAGCGTGA
>NC_029786.2:81605800-81611189 GCF_000816755.2 Arachis ipaensis | reverse complement strand
GAAAATATTGTAAGAACAACACATTAGTGTTTTAAGAATTCGTCATCCAACATATAATGAGCAAATTATTGAGCAAACTAAAGAACTGTGATCATCAACTAATTTTTTTAAATAATTGTGCAAAACATTAACAAGGATCTAGAAAAAAGAGTGAGAGATATAAGTGTGAGAGAAAATAAAAAAGATATGTAAGTGAATGTTGATTTACATAGTAAATATAAATAGAAATGAGAATAATCAAAGAGAATGAATAATTAAGTTTTATTAACCAATTTATATCAATTAAAGAGATCAGAAATAGCCTTACTATTAAAGACATAGAATATGTAACTAACAAAAATATTAAAGAATAGAGAAAGATTTAAATATAAGATTAAATACTACATAAGAAGAATAAAAAGTGATGTGATAATTAAAAAAGTACGAATAAACTATTAAATTGGTATTCGAAAGATTTTGCCGCTAACAAAAATAATCCTAAAAAATATGAATGACGACAAAATAATCTCTTAAAAATTTTAAAATTTAACAAAATGATCAAACAATAATTGCTCCGTTTTTATTAAGAGAAAACACTAAGGTAGCTAATACAACCATCACAACCATAACAGAAAATTGCTCCCTTTTAGTTTTATCTTCTCTCAACTCACAGGCGCACACACGTAACACTTCCCTTCCCCAAAACTTAACCCTAAAATCAAAACCATCATCATTACTATGGTTCCACCACACACACGTAACACTTCCCTATTATTTTTTTTTTTCTGTTTTTTGTTCTTCTTTTCTGTGTTTATTGGTATGATTCCTCTTAACATTTCATTTTTTTTTATCTGGGTTCTCTTTAAAATGTTCACTTTGTCTCTCCGAAATAATCTTCAATGACTCTTCCACTCATGCACTTTAAAAAAGGAAATCAGTTTTTTCCATGAGCTTTTTATTTTGGATTATTCTATTTTAGAACTGAATATGGTAAAGATGGGTACCAAAAAAATAGATTATTCTATTTTAAATTTTTTGGGAGTTGAAGATAGTATTAGGAGGTTAGGATTAACGATTTGTCACTTGAACTGTCATGTCAATCTTCACATTTGCCATCTCAACAAATTAATTAGATAACTCAACGTTTTTTTGTTAATGAATATGGTACTTAACAAGCAGTCATTCTTGTCACATTTAACTATATTTATGGGATTTTTTTGTCGTTCATATTTTTTAGGCTTATTTTTATTAGCGACAAACTTTTTTGAGTATTATTTTGTTAATTTACTCAAAAATTTATAAAATGACAGTTCCACTAAAATGTTTATTTAATATATCAAGATTTTATTGTGTCATTACTTGATTTTTCTTTTTATACATTATAAATAGATAGATAGATTTTCATAAAATAAAATTTATTCTCCAAATAGGATATGTAATATCAAAATGCAGACTATTAATATAAATTAATAGTCTTTATACTGTAATTTTTTTATATATAATTTAGTGTGTGAAATTATGAGATTAATGCTAGATTGATTATATAAATGCTATTGTCTATAGTAATACAAATGTAGTTCTAAGATAGCTGATTTTTTCTATGTTGCTGTAATGGATAATGCAACAATTTTAAATGAAACTTAAAACCTATGCATCGTTCATTCACTATAATACTATTTTTGGCTCTTCTTTTATATATTTTAATGGATAATATTACAATATTATTTAGTTTGATCTTTTAGAGAGTTAAACAACTCAGTCTATATTACATAGCCGGTCTTAAGTTCGAATGAAAGAGGAGGGTTGTGTTAGGCCTTTGACAATTAACATAAAAATTTAGCCGATTCTTCATGACATGGACGAAATAATTTTTACTCTAAAACTAGGTCATTATCCCTAAGTAGCACGCTGTATGGCTTGAGTACAATGTCAAATGAGTAAGAACCATTGCATCAGTGTCTATGTGGAGTGAGTAAAGATTCCCACATTTTTATAAACGGACGACGGTAAATAAATTAGTTTACCAAAAGTAAGAGGTAAAGAAAAAGGTAAAGGTAAAGACATAGACAACAAAAAGTTACGGTTTAGGACATAAAATATAGGCATACTGACAAAAAAATCTATTGAGGTGGAGGACACCATGATAAGAAGAAAGATTAACATAATGTGCCTACAAGAAATAAAATGAATGGAGATGAAGGCAAAAAAATTAGGTACTTCATAGTTTAAACTTTAGTATACAAAAAATATGAATAATAGGAATATAATAGGCATTATTATGGATAAACAGTAGAAAAAAGGTATAGTAGAAGTCAAAAGAATGGTGATCGAATCATCACTATAAAACTTGTGATAGAAAATAGTACTTTTTCATGTGATTAGCATACATGCATCATAAATAGGTTTGGAAAAACAACAACATAAGAAGAAATTTTAGAAAGAGCTAAAAAGTTTAATCCAAAACATACTTTTTGCAAGACAATATTTTCTTAAGAAAAGATTTAATGGTCATGTTAGGAATGATGTGAATGCATATGTGAGACGGGACTTTGGTTTAGGGGCTGTCAATATGTAGAGTAAAATCATCTTAGAGTTTTTCTCAACTTTGATATTCTCATTGCAAATATTTATTATAAGAAAAGAAATAAATATTTTATAACCAATAAAAGTTGTGTAACAAGTTCTCAAATTAATTTCTTATGGATAAGAAGAGTCAGCCAAAAATTTTATAATAATTATAAAGTTATTCATTCTAATAGAGAGCTTGACAATACAATATAGGGTGCTTGTCATGAATTTTTACATTGAACAAAAGGCGAGGAAAAAAAGTATTAAGAGAAGAACCAAAAATTAAGGTGATAGTAGATGAAATATGAGAAGTAAAAAAATTTTCAAAGATGAATAGAAAAAGAACCAAAGTGAAAAGGATATGAAAGTGCAAATGAGACATAAAATGAGATGGCAAAAATTATCAAAAAAATGACAAATATTTTGGTAAAATTAGAGAAATCAGAACAAGAGACAGAGTGATAGTGGTGGAACACAAGTATATAAGAGGAGATAAAAGTAAATATAAATATTTTAAAACGATTTTTAAGACACAATGTTAAAAACTGAAAAAAAAAAAGATTACTAAAAAAAAAGACAAAAGTGGTAATAAGAAAAGTAAGAGCAATAGCATATGAGGATTTATCAATCTTTGGGTAGGAAGGAAGGAAAAAAGATGTACATAAAATTACAAAGAGTTAAAAAAAAAAGATATTTGAATCAAATTAAATACATCAAGAACAAGAATTGTGAGGTTTTGGTTTAAGACGAGAGCATTAACGAGGATGGAAGAATAAAACTTCAACTATTATTGAAAGATTCAATATTTTAAAGTAAGGGAGGTTCTAAAGTAGATAAAAAATGAAAAGGTAGTAAAATCAGAAAATATTTCGATTGAAATTGGAAAAGATTAGGAACTAATGGCGTCGGTTGGTTAGTCAAACTTTTTATTGAAATTCTAGTGTTTAAGAAGATACTAGATAAGTGGAAGAAAAGTACCTTAATTTCTATAAAAATATGAAAACTTTATGAGTTATACCTTCATGTTGTGGAAGAGGATGATAGGATGGGGGTTGAGATAAGAGACATGGATTTTGGAGAATCAATTTGACTTTATACCAGATAAATCTAACACCAAAACTATATATTTATTAGAAGAACGCATATGATAGGACACATATGATAGAATACCAAAAAATATTCTATAAAAAATTTTAGAAAAAAAAAGTATAAATATTGTATATATTTGTGCACTTTTTTCCGAATTATCATTTTTTTTAGAAAGTTATGTTTTTAATATAACTTTATAAATTAGCTACTTTAGTGTATTAATTATCAGGCATATTTATTTGTGAAAACTGAAAAAGACTAACAAGTAACAAGCATGTTCAAAGGTAAAAATATCAAATCTACACCCTAGATTTAAGATATGGAAAAACAGAGGAAGGGATGGGAGAATTATTTGTTTCTACTTATTTATTTATAAATGTTTATATGAACTGGCCACATCTATAATTGAATCAATTTTTTAAAGTATTTAATTAGAGCATTAATTTTTTCAATCAATATAAATTAATTATTTATTAAATTAGTTGTTATCTTGATGAGGTTCTAAAGTACTTGTTATGTGCATATATATCTAATAACTAATATATCAAAGTAATCAAGAATCATTATGTATATGCCTCAAGATGATGCTACACGAATCCGTAATGTACCATAATGTTATTTGATTTCTCTTCCATATTATTTGTTTATTTAATTTTCATGATAGTTTGTAAATGAAAATAACCATGCAAACCATAACAATGATAAAGCTAAGCGAATAACGAGATAATAAAGAAGTGGTTACGTAGCAGTGAAGCAACTAGTCACTACTAATTTTCTTTTCTGTTTTAAGCAACTAAACTGATCTAACAGATTCTGTTTTGTTAGTTAATGTGCACATGCTTTATTAGAGTGTTACTTTATCATTTTGATTAGCAGTGCTTACTAGTATTTAAGCACATATGATCATTCTGTAATCAAACTTACATTCACAAACTCACAAAACCTTGTATTCTGCAGAATTCTTTTAGGCTGTTTTTGTTTTTTGGGACTGAAATTGGAGGATTAGGATTGAATATTGTGTTTGATGATTAGAAACTGGAACTGAAATTTTAGTTTTGATACACAAAATTTCAATTTCTTCGATATCTCCAAAAAGTAAGGATATAAAGGATTGAAATTTCTAGAAATAGTAACTAGAATTTTAATAATAATTTTTTTTAAAAATATTCTTATTTAACTTTTTTCTAAATCTATCTCTCAATCTCTATATTTATCTTAAATCAAACATAGTATTAAAACATAACTCAATCTAATACATTTTATACCAATCATAATACAGAGGCTTAATTTAGTTTCTATTTCTCAATTTTTGTTTTTCAGTCTCGGTCTTAATTTTTCAATCTTAGTCTCCTCTCCAAACGCAGCCTAAGTGCTCTGCTCTTTGCTTTTCTCAATTCTCATACATTGTACGGGTGGTTCAATCATCAGCTCCATTATTCACGTATTATGTTTTATATCATTGATCAGGGCAAAGGTGTATGGTTGGCCAAATACGTACGTATTTACAAAAGCAATAGCTGAAATGCTTGTAGAACAAATGAAAGAAACTATTTCGGTTGTTATTTTGCGTCCTGCCATTGTTACAAGTACATTCAAAGAACCTTTTCCTGGCTGGGTTGAAGGTGTAATGTAAATAATAAAATCAATATCACTTTAATAGGAGTGATTATGATGAATACGATCTTATTTATCCAAGTTTGATGAGGTGTCACTTTAAGCATGTAATAACAATGATTGAAATTGCGTCTTTATG
>NC_029786.2:81602831-81605394 GCF_000816755.2 Arachis ipaensis | reverse complement strand
TTTAAACAAAAAAAAAAAAAAAAAAAAATTGGTTGACCATAACCTCCAGCCATATAATGCACCAAATAATAATCATTCATATACTTTGTTTATTGTTGTGGTTAACTGTCCACTATACCTATTTTTTAACCAAATAAAGAGAACGGACAGTTAATTAAAAACGGAAATAGTATGATACATAATAATACATTAATGAAAAGTAACATGAATTCTTTCATCTCCTGTACTTGTTACAGAACAATTGATAGTTTAGGTGTTGCTTATGGGAAAGGAAAACTAACATGCTTCCTTGGAAACATCAATGGAGTTGTGGATGTGGTGAGTTAGTTGCTTGCTTGCATGAAACTATTATATTGTCCAAAATATGTGACATGATTTTTGATAAGCTGCAATGTAATATCACAAGCAGATACCAGCAGACATGGTGGTGAATGCAATACTGGTGGCCATGGTGGCCCACGCATATCATCCAAGTGATGCCATATACCATGTGGGTTCCTCTGTTAGAAACCCTGTTAGATACGCTAATCTCCAAGACTATGCATTTGGGTATTTCACTGCAAAACCTTGGATAAACAAAGATGGAACACCTGTCAAGGTTGCCCAAATTACTGTCCTCACCAACATGGCTAGCTTCCGCAGATATATGTTCATTCACTACGTCTTTTGGTTGAAGGTTCTTCATCACAATCACTCGACTATATATCAATGTTTGTCATTGTTATCTTTTCTTAATTAACTAGGCTGACATTTTTTCTTTTACAATTTAATAGGGACTTGAACTGGCCAATATAGCATTTTGCAGGTACTTTCAGCGAAGATATGAAGAGCTGAATAGGAAGATCCAAATTGTGATGCGGTTGGTGGAGCTTTATAGGCCTTACTTGTTCTTCAATGGCATGTAAGTAGTATTGTTTCTTCCTAACACCAGTCATTATTAGTGAATATATATATCTTGGTTGGTCGTGTATGTAAGAGAGAAAATGTGTTATGGGACGCAGATTTGATGATATGAACACAGAGAAGCTGCGAGTGGCAGCAACACAAGGAGGGGTAGAGACAGATTTGTTTTGCTTCGATCCTAAAGTCATCAGTTGGGATGATTACTTTATGAACACTCATATCCCAGGCCTCGTCAAGTACATTTTCAAGTGATCATTATAATTAATTAGCACTATCCAATAAAAAAAAAATTAAAGTGATTATTTAAGCTGGTATATATATAGTGTCATATATGTTAAGTACAAATTTGTGCTAGAGTGATTGAATCCATCTGTATGTTATTTATTTGTTAAAGGCAGTGTATGTAATTGGTATAAGCTAGCTGCCTTAGCTGCCTCCCAAATAAATTTGAAAACTTCAACACTGTATCATTGTATTATTTGTTGTCATTTACTACATTTAAATAATGCAACTTGCCAACTACTTTTATAATGTGTGGGGAGTCATTTGAAAGCAGAGACCAGAATATGATCTTCATTGAAGAGGTAAAAGAGAGAGGGCACTGAATCCAAGTTTGAGTAGCAATAACTATTATTATTTGTTCATAAATAAACTACTGTCTATTCCAGATCCATAATAATTTGAATAATTACTAAAATGCCTAGAGCGAAACTAAACATACCAAGTTAGCAGTTGTAGCTTGTGTAGAGTTTGTTATATAGCTGTTAAAGTTAGTTATTTAGCCTAGAGTTAGTTATGCCATGTGGCAGAGTCTGTTAGTATCAGTAGTGTTTATTGTAGTTATCGGTTACTTAGTATACTATATATACCTTTTAGTCTCTTTGTAATGACACACTTTTGAATACAATTTTCTCATTCACACTAATCAATACTTTCACTCTCTTCTCCATCATTTTCTCTAGTTCTTTGGAACCCAATCACCTGCAAATCACTTATATCTTTCAGTGAGTTCTGAACTTTGTGTCTATTCCACTTTCATTTTATATCAGGGACTCACGGTCTGCTAAATAAGCTAGTATAACTCAAAACCTGGTTAAAAATTACATCCAGCTATTTATTTATTTATTTTTATAGTTTTAGTCTTGGAGTAGAGTATATTATATATGTTAAAAGTTTTCATTGACTTGGATGCAAAATGGGATTGGCACAAGTATTAAATGTTTGGAACTAATCCCGGAGTATATAAGAATTTTGACCCAAACATGAGTCCTTTCTTTTGTGGCGAGGATTGAGGAATTTTTTAATTTAGTAGGTGATCAATATATAACTAACTACTTTTATAAGTCTATATCACTACAAAAAAGTCAATGGATACCGTTAGATTTATTGGCGGTTTTAATAAAAAAATCAGCTGATAATTTGTTTACCGTCGAATTTAGCGGTAGAATAAATTCGACAGTATAAACTTCGCCAGTAATTATTTATCGGCAGATTATTTTGTCTGTCACTGATTACTGACGAATTTAACGGCTGATATAAACTTTTAACTGAAAAAATTATGGAACTTGTTATCGTCGGATATTCCATCCCCCGATAAATTCGACAATAATATATTATTTATCATTAATAATTAAATTAATAGTTACTGACAGAAAATCCG
>NC_029786.2:81591853-81602793 GCF_000816755.2 Arachis ipaensis | reverse complement strand
ACTGACGGTAAATCCGACGATAAACTTAAATTTTAATTTTTTTAAAATTTATTTAAAAATTCAACATATAATTTTAAATATTTAAATTTAATAATTTCTAAACTAACAAAATTTAAAATTTTAATGGCATCATACATAAACTAACAAAATTCAATATATATAACCAATATATAACAAAATTTAAAGTTCTAAACTAACAAAATTCAATATATAACCAATTTCTGGCATCATACATATATAAAGTTCTAACAAGCTTTTTGCTACGCTTTTAAAGCGTGGCGAAAAGTCTAAAAAAACATAGCGATAGCTTTTCGCCACGCTTTTTGAGCTACTGGCACGCTTTTGAAAGGGTCACAACTGCAAGGGTGCCGGTTGCTCTATCGCCACGCTTTTGGTGACCTATCGCCACGCTTTTTTTCTTGCCACGCTTTTAAAGATCGCCACGCTTTAAAAGCGTGGCCATATGTGTGAAATATAGCTACTTTTAAAGCGTGCCAATATCAAGAAATGGCTACGCTTTTAAAGCGTGACAATAGCAAGACATATGGCTACGCTTTTAAAGGGTGCCAATAGCTACAAATATGGCTACGCTTTAAAAGCGTGCCAGTAGCTAGAGATATGGCTACGCTTTAAAGCGTAGCGAAAAATGGCTCCTGTACGGAATGGCTACTCTTTTAAAGCGTGGCTATAGGTTTGTTCAAGTTCATTTTTTTTTTAATCTTCATAATAAAATCTAACAGAATTAATAGATAATGTAAAATTTAGACAATATAAAACCTTCATAAACTTGTACACTAAATATAGTGGTTGATCACATGACAAGCTCTAACAAAAAGTCAAAGTGAGAACAGCTACCCATGAATTTGTAATACATGCATTACAATTCCAACAATTATTACATTATCTACTTCCTTTGAAAACTACAAAATACACATTAAAAACTACAAAATACCCTTCCCTCTTGTGATATCTTGCTGGTCATTTGAGATATCATAGGCCAACCCTTTCCATCTGTCCTTATCTGTCTGCTTGTCCTCATCGATCGCCACAATCTTGAAGCTTCCGGTGGAAACCTTGCTGCTGCTGGGGATTCTTGATGAACCTTCTTCAAGCTGTTTCCAAAGAAAGCTGATGAACTGGGAACTAATGAAGCCACAGCTCCAGAACCTTTCAAACTCGCCTACAATGTAAAATTACATTATTCTCTTGTTATTTAAGAGTTACTTTTCCACCTAACAATCAAGTAACACAAGGAGAAGAGTGTGTTGATCTGCCAGAGAGACAAGATACTTCAGTTCAATGTATTGAATAAGAAACGAGGACCATCATTTAAATGAGTTACGTGATGAAAAATACTAACCAGAATTATCATAGCAATGACAAGAAGGGGCCCCAACCAAAGAACTGACATGAATAATCCATTTGGATCAAAATAGTTTTGACTAGAGAAGCTTTTTCAGTTCATCCTCAGAACAGTGTTAAGCCTCTCAGCAGAGAGAGAGAGAGAGAGAGAGAGAGAGAGAGAGAGAGAGAGAGAGAGAAATTAACAGAACATACATCAAACAGAAAGAAAATTGATTTACCTTTCTAACTGAAAAAGGAGGGAAAAATACATTGATTGTACCTTAAAGTGAGGCTTACAATGCAACTGTGCATCCCCTGAAAAATAAACCAAATTTAATTAATGCACAGAGGAAATTCAAACCTTTTTGTGTGAATTAATTGGTTAAAAGTATTCCATAAAACTAGTTTCGAATCACAGTCAGCTCATACATCAATTACCATTTACCAACATGCCATGCCATGTGATCCAATCCAACAACTGTGCGAAGCAAAGAAAGTGACAGTGAAATCATTAGAGTGCTTGAGCATTACCCTTCCTTTGGTAATAGATATTACCAGTAGAAAAAATGCTAGATTTTAATTAATAACATCAAATACATGAATAATTTTGTATTTTAAAAGAATTTCTTTAGAGAACTAATTGGATTGAATTTTCTTTTTAAAACTTTTAAAGCAAGAAACTGAGAATTATAGCAAAGAAATGAAAATAGCAAAGAAGCAGCAAAACAAAAAGTAAAAAGAAACTATAGAAATGACTGTCAATAGTTGAAAAATGAAATGAATATTCCATATGAAAGGGAGAGGATTCAAAATCTTCAAGGGAGTACTCTTAATCCTTACCCTTTTTCAATTTCAATTTTAATAATGTTTGTCATCAAGGGGGGAGATTGATGAGTTTGGAAAACTCTTGATTAATATTTGTGATGACTAAACATTATTTAAAATAATTAACTGCAAAAATTAATAATCTGATTTGATTAAATAATCTTTGTTGCATGTTTTTATACTAAGTGACTGAAATTTTGTATTGTTCGGCCAATCTTAATGTTGATTACAACCAAGCCCATGATTAATTTTTGATGAGAACCTTCTATGCTTGATCCGAAACAAATCTCATCAAGAAAGTAAATGTTAACCAAATGGGCCAGTTTTAATTTCAATGTTATAAGCCCAAATTTTATTTGTGATGTATGATTCCAAACTTGGTCCGAAACCAAGGAAAAATGAAAGCAAAGTGCTTCCAACGGAACCAAGCCTTTAACCATGTGATGGATTTCAAAATCTATTACATTGTTAATTAATGCATGGGGAATATGAGAGAGAAAAATTCAGCTGAGTTGATTGATGGCTATTATGACAAACACGCCACTCTAAGCTAGGGAAGTAAAAGCAAGCTATTCTCAATTAATTAGTTTTACCACTTTGTATTGCTTTTCTTAGGATTCTTTTCTTTCTCTCATCTCTTTCTTGTTTCTTCTTCGGTCCTTGTCCAGTAAACCATGGACGCCGTGCTCATCAACAAAGAAAAAGAAGGAGTTGCATGCATCAAGACCATCAAGATGATGATGGCAAGAAAACATACTAAAATAAAAATGAGCTGTGGTTGAGATATTCACCATATTTGGTTAGATTTGGTGAGGTATCTTGAGCCCTTCATGCTCAAAAATGGAAGGTAAAGATTCGGCCAGCATGGAGGAGATTCTTGAAGCATGGCTTGTCTTTGATTCTGTTTAACCACCACAGGGAGTAGCTAGAGTGGCGAAGTGATGGTTAAGGCAGAGATTGAAGCAGATGAAGTCATTATCATCATGAAGCATCAAGGGCCAGAAATCCATCTTGGAGAGCAAGCCAATGATGGAGAGCTCAGATTGATGAAGGGTGATGATCAAGAAAGGACCAGAGGTAATTGCATGTTGGGTTTTACATGGTTAACTCTCCTCTCTCTATGTGGCCGAACCGGTTCTGTTTGTTGAAGGAGGAAGAAGTTGGTTCGGTTGTTGGCTTCAACAAGTGGAGGCTTCCCTCTTCTATATTAAGAGAGAATAGCCACTGCTTGAAGCAAGGAAAAAATTTGAGAGTGCAAGGCACAGAGTTCTCAGAGCTACCTGAGCTAACAGTTTTCTCTTCTCCTTCAATGTATTCTATTTTATATTTTTCTGTTTAATTTTGTCATGTCTTGAGTCTCATAGAAAAAGGCAAACAGTGAGGTTTGTATGAAAAAACCATAGAGCGGAAAAAGGCAGAGAGTGCAAAATTAAAAGAAAAAGCCATAGATGTCTTAGAGTTTCTTTGTTCATCTATGTTGTGTTTCATGATTCTGTGGGAATTCTCTTGTAAGTTGGGTTAGCACTTTACAGTTTGTAATCAGATTGATTATAGTGAAATTCTATCATGTTTATGATGGAGACTGGATGTAGGCTGCACTGCACTTAGCAGCTGAACCAGGATATATCTGGGTGTAATCTTTCTTCTCTTCTACTCTATTTCTATTTTCTACTGCACCGGAGCAAAAACTAAAATGTCTCGTGCCAAGTGACGAGCCAAAACAAAAAGTCTCGTGGCAAGTGACGAGACAAAATAAAAAGTCTCGTGTCCAGAGACGAGCTAAAACAGAAAAGTCTCCTCTGAGTTTAGCAAGTGTTAGCAACGAAAAGGGGGCTAAGATTCAACCCCCCCTTTTCTTAGCCACTGAAACCATCAATTGGTATCAGAGCTTGGTCTCAAAGAGATCAAGCTTTGCAGCTTGGAGTAAAGATCCTCATGGCCGAAAACAGTGGCGCAAATGTGGTGTCATATAATCTAACTGAAGGTCAATCAAGCAATAGACCCCCTCTTTTCAATGGGGAGAATTACACCTATTGGAAGGAGAGGATGAAGATATTTGTACAAGCAGTGGATTACAGACTATGGAAAATCATCTTGGAAGGACCACAATATCCAACTGTTACAAGTGCCGAAGGAGTTGTCTCTCTCAAACCTGAAGCAAGATGGATAGAAGAAGATAGGAAGAAGATAGAGTTAAATGCCAAAGCAATAAATCTGCTCAACTGTGCTATAAGCTTCGAGGAGTACCGACGGGTATCAAGATGCACAACGGCAAAGGAAATCTGGGACAAATTGCAAATTACCCATGAAGGAACCACCATTGTCAAGAAGACTCGGGCAGATATGCTAAACAGAGAGTATGAAACGTTTGCAATGAAGGAAGGAGAGTCCATTGATGAACTGTTCGAACGGTTCAATTCTATCATTGTTGGCTTAGATGCTCTGGGAATTACACATTCTGAATCTGTGCTAGTGAGAAGAGTGTTGAGATGTCTCACAAAAGAGTGGGAAACAAAGGCTCTAATTATTTCTGAAAGTAATAGCTTAGACTCCATGACACTTGATGATTTGAGAGGAAATCTTCTTGCTTTTGAAAATACCTATTTGAAAAAAGATACAAAAAAGAAAGGAATTGCATTTTCTTCTGTGACTAACCCTCTGGATGATGAATCCAGTGATAACTCTTCTGAAAATGAGTTTGTGTTATTTGCAAAAAAATTCAGGAAAATGGCTAAGCTCAAAGGCAAAGGCAGCAGCACAAGGAGAATGAAGAAAGATCTTAGCAAAGTAACTTGCTATAATTGTAAGGAATTGGGGCATTTCAAATCTGATTGTCCCAAGCTGAAGAAGGAGGAAAAGCCGAAAAGAGGAAAGAAGAAAGGACTGATGGCCACATGGGAAGACTTGGAGAATGATTCTGATGATGATGATGAAGAAACCGAGACCAAGTCACAAACATGTCTCATGGCAGACCACATAGATTAGGTAGTCTTTCATAACCCTAATACTGAAGATCTTCATCTTATGATAGACCACCTCTCTGAAAAAATAAGATATTTTTTGCTGGAAAATTAAGAACTTGAACAACAAATCACCATTCTCAAGGCTGAAAACAGTTTTTTAAAAGAAAAAGTAAGAGAGGCCGAAACTGCTTGTGATCTTGTTGAAGAGAATAAGCAGTTAAGAGCCCAAGTTAGAAGCTGTGAAAGTAACCATTCTGTTCTTGCATATGTGGATTGTTTTAAGCAAAATGAAGAGTTTCTTAAAGAGGTTAAAAGACTTAAGGAAGACTTAGCCAAGTTCACACAAAGTTCCGAAAGTTTAAATCACATATTGGCTAGTTAAAAACCTCTTTATGAGAAGGCTGGGTTGGGGTTCTATAAATCTGAAAAATCACATTTTGAAAATATTGCTTCATCTTCTAATGACACAAGATTTCAAGATCCCACCTACTTTAACAAAACAGCAACTCCAAGATTTTGTAGACTATGTAATCGGAATGGACACTTTCCCATTCAATGCTTTTTCGGTGAAAGAATGGTCGGTGACAAGGTATCTTTTGAATCTGAAAAATGGCTTTGGCATAGAAAGTTGGGACATGCTAGCATGTATCAAATTTCTAAGCTAGTCAAAAGAAATTTGGTTAGAGGAATTCCAAACATCAAGTTTGATAAGGATCTTACTTGTGATGCTTGCCAATTGGGCAAACAAGTAAAATCCTCTTTTAAATTAAAAGACGGAATCTCAACCAAAAGGCCATTAGAGATGTTACATATTGATCTTTTTGGTCCTACTAGAACTCAAAGTTTGGGAGGTAAACACTATGGTCTTGTGGTGGTAGATGATTACTCTAGATTTGGTTGGGTACTTTTCCTTGCTCAAAAGAATGATGCTTTTCATGCCTTTTCCACTCGTTGCAAGAAAATTCAAAATGAAAAGGATTTAAAAATTGCCCATTTAAGAAGTGATCATGGAAGAGAATTTGAAAATCAAGATTTTAAAAAATTCTGTGATGACTTAGGAATTTCTCATAACTTTTCATGTCCTAGAACTCCCCAACAAAATGGGGTGGTTGAAAGAAGGAATAGAAGCCTTCAAGAAATGACTAGGGCTATGTTATGTGAGAGTGAAATTCCTAAATTCTTATGGGCTGAGGCTGTGAATACAGCATGTTATATTTTGAATAGAACAATCATTAGAAAAGGGTTAAAGAAAACACCTTATGAGCTATGGAAAGGAACCCCTTCAAATCTTAAGTATTTTCATGTTTTTGGATGCAAATGTTTTGTGCTCAACAATAAGGAAAATCTTGGAAAATTTGATCCAAAATCATATGAAGGAATGTTTGTTGGATATTCCACCACAAGCAAGGCCTATAGAGTTTATCTCAAGGAGCATAGGACAATAGAGGAATCCATACATGTTACTTTTTGTGATTCTAACTTAATTCCCAGTACTGTGATAGATAATGATTCAGATGGTGATGGAGCTGAAACAAGCAAAGAAAATCCCAAATCTGTCCAGAATGAAGAATCTGCCAGTCCAGTTTTGTCTCGTCAGATTGGAGGAGACACTTCCATTTTGTCTCCTGAGCAGGCACGAGCAACTGAAACAGTGAGACCACCAGAAGTTCATCAAAGCTCTACACCTGTCCGAAAGCCTAGAGAATGGAAGTCTATGAGGGTTTATCCTCATGACTTCATCATTGGTGATCCCTCTCATGGTGTAACAACAAGATCCTCCACCAAAAGGCAAACCGAACCTAGCAACTTTGCTCTCTTGTCACAAATGGAGCCCAACAATGTCAAACAAGCTCTTGAAGATCCATCATGGATCAAGGCCATGCAAGAAGAGCTAGCTCAATTTGACAAGAATAAGGTTTGGACTTTAGTACCTTATCCGGATGGTAAGAAGGTAACGGGTACTAAGTGAGTATTTAAAAATAAACTTGGTGAGGATGGATAAGTTGTTCGTAACAAGGCTAGATTAGTGGCCCAAGGTTACGATCAAGAAGAGGGTATAGATTTTGATGAGTCTTTTGCTCCGGTAGCTAGAATGGAAGCAATTCGGTTGCTTCTTGCCTATGCCGCCCATAAAGGTTTCAAAATGTTTGAAATAGATATTAAGTGTGCTTTCCTTAATGGCTTTATTGATAGAGAAGTGTATGTGGCACAACCCCCCGGTTTTGAACATAAAGAGTTTCCAAATCATGTTTTTAAATTAACTAAGGCTCTTTATGGTCTTAGACAAGCTCCAAGAGCGTGGTATGAAAGGCTTAGTGCCTTCTTATTGGAAAATCAATTTCAAAGGGGTATCACCGATACTACTTTATTTATTAAAGCATCTAATGATGATATACTCCTTGTTCAAGTTTATGTTGATGACATTGTATTTGGATCGGCCAACATTTCCTTGTGTGAAGAGTTTGGAAAACTCATGACTAGTGAGTTTGAAATGAGTTTAATGGGAGAGCTTACTTTCTTTCTTGGCCTCCAAATTAAACAAACTCCTAGTGGTACTTTTATTTACCAAGGAAAATATGCAAAAGAACTTATTAAAAAGTTTGGCCTAGAAAATTCCAAAGCAATGGGAACACCAATGCATCCCAACACAAAACTTGAAAAGGATGATGATGGTCAAGATGTGGATGAAACAAAAAAAATCAATAGTATACCCTTATTTTGTGATAATATGAGTGCTATAAACATTTCAAAAAATCCTGTTTTGCACTCAAGAACCAAGCACATTGAGATAAAATATCACTTTATTAGGGAACATGTACAAAAGGGAACTATTGATATTCAATTTGTAAAATCTAAAGACCAAATTGCTGATATTTTTACAAAACCCCTCTGTGAAGACAGATTTTGTACCTTGAGAAAAAGTTTGGGAATGTGTGATTTAAGTTTTATTGAAAATCTGTGAATTTGTGACTCTGTTCAGTTTTGCTCGTAGGTTTGGACGAGATAAAAATAATGGCATGATGGAAGAGCTGTGGTCAAGGGGGAGGCAATGCAGAATTCAAAATTTTATGGGCCCCACCAAAACTTCTTGACCCCACCTTAACAGTTATGGCAGTTATCTCTCTACAAATAAGAATCTTCTTCTTGTGTCATCAAATCTTTTTGGAAGTGGTTATTGTCAAATCAAATTCTACTCTCCATCTAATCCCTTGATTTAAGGCAACAAATTTCAGTTTTAGATTTCAAAAGTTAAAAGGGAAATCATTTTTTGGATAATAACCACCTATTATGGTCATTAACCGTCCACTAATGGTCATTACTCTCTCCATATTCTCTTTCCACAACTCATTAAGTGTGTTCACCCACCTTGTCTCTTTCTCTCCCACTCAATTCGGTTATCACCCCCAACCTTTCATATTTCATTCCCCCATTACCATGAAAAAGAAAACCGCGCCAAGAAAGAGTGAAAGAATTCTTCTTTCTCAAAAACCATCAACACCCCAAACTCACACTCACATCCACATTCATTCTACTTCATCTTCATCGCCCTCACCCCCATCAAAATGCACAGACACAATGAGAAGGAAGGTCATTGCCACAAAAACTTCCTCAAGGAAGAAGAAAAGTGTTCCCGTGACAGAAGAAGAGCAAGAATCTCATACTTCTCCCATTCCTTCACCTCCACCCTCATCACCGAAGCGGACTACTCCTGGAAAAAGCTCCCAGAAGAATCAGGGGTTTGCACTCAATGACACTACTGAACCTCCAAACTTGGAATCCATGGAATTCAGAGACAAGTATGGCAAGACTCACTCCCACTTTGATCCAAGCAGATTTAACTCTTGCACCTCTTTTGAGTTTCATAAAGAGGTTATGGAGAAGCGTCATTTGTGCACAACCTATCTTGTTAGCCTTGAAAATCTCACCAACAAGGGTATCAATATCTCCTCTCTGTTTGAACTTCTCAACTGGAAGCCTCTGCTTCTCATCCAGAAACCAGTCTACCCTGGTCTTGTTCGAGAGTTTTATGCCAATATGCGGCTCATTGATGGCACCCTTCATTCCTATGTCAAAAGGGTTCAAATAGCCCTTGATGCTGAGACAATTGGAGCGGCCCTTGGGTTCAAAGATGAAGGACCGCGAGCGTACATGGTGGAAAAATGGGACACACAAGTTGGCGTTCCATACAAGACTGTTCTCAAGCACATTTGCGAGAACCTTTCTGGATTGCATGGCACCATTCCAACACACAAAGCTCTAGGACCGGTTAATTCCATGCTTCACCGCATCATCACTCATATTCTGACTCCCCAAAGTGGCTCACACAACCGAGTAACATTTTCCGACTGTCTCATCTTATTTGCTTTGGTTACCTCTACTCCTATATCCTTTGGTTATATTATGATTAGGCACATGTGGGATTCTGTTAGAAGCACCAGAAAGGCTAACCTGCCTTATGGTATGTTTTTAACTAGAATATTTGAGTACTTTAAAGTTGATTTGTTAAATGAGGCTGTAGAAAACAAGGTGTCTTCAATTAGAGGAGGAGGAGCAACTAAGGAAACCAAAGGGCGAAAATCTGCTGCATCGGATAGTGACTATGAAGGCAGACCAGAATCTTCCAAAACAGTCAAATCCATCAAAGAGATTTTGAGTGAATTTTCCAACATGGCAGATATGATGATTCAATCTCACAAAGAGACTCGCAAGCAAGCCTCTGAAAGCGAGAAAGCTTGGAAGAATTGCAAAGAAAGGGTCGGTCTGATGCTAGCATCTCTTAAGGATGATGTAGAAGATGAAAGTGAAGGAGGCGCTGAAGAAGAAGATATTAATTTTTCTGATTGAATAACTGTTTTTACTCTGTTTGATATTGGCTCCATTAGGCTCAATCTGTTTTTTGTAGGAGCATGACTTGATACTCACTGCTCTAGGATAATCTCTAGGATACTGTGATATACTTTTGCTACTTTACTTTGAATATTTTGCTATGTTGATCATGTTTTGTGCAGGTGCCCCCATGATGACAAAAGGGGGAGGAGATTTATGTTCCCAAAATTGAAATTGGAACAAAACAGGGGCTGGAAAAAATAGGGGATGAGAACAGGGGATGAAATTTTCAAAATTGAAAATTTATGATCACCCTTGATTCAAAGAATGCATGTGTTCAAAGAATGAATGTTGTTATAGCATTTGTTTTACTGTGGTCACTGCTGTTTAAACTGCATGAAGCATTTGGTTTATCATGATTAGTTAATACTCATTTGGCATTTGGTTTATAATGATGTTTGATTTATCCTTGATGCCTGGCTGTTGATTCATCATTGATAAACTTGTTGGATTGAAAACTTATTTTTGGCAGTTCCTTTAAATTGTGTAATATATTAAAATTGCATTGTTTTGATCATGTGTACTTCAAATATTTTTCCCATCATTTTGTTTTGCTCTGATATACTAACAAGAAATGTTTGAAAATATTTGGATAGTTTTTTGTTTAGGTTTGAGCAGTAAATCAGTTTATGATATCAACTGAGTTTTGATTATCAATTAAAACTGCTCATAAATCAAGCATTTAGCATCATAAAATATGCTAAATAACATTGTTACTTGAAGCTTGATTCAAATGTTACAGGTTAATGTTTCCCTTGGTAAAATAAGCACACATCAAGGGGGAGCAATGTGACATTTAGAAAGGGGGAGAAATTCAAAATCAAAGGGAGTATTTTTTTACTCAATCTTTAAATTTCTTTCCATTTCAATTTTTGATAATGTTTGTCATCAAGGGGGAGATTGATGAGTTTGGAAAACTCT
>NC_029786.2:81585209-81591753 GCF_000816755.2 Arachis ipaensis | reverse complement strand
CAGCATGGAGGAGATTCTTGAGCATGGCTTGTCTTTGATTCTGCTTTAACAACCACAGGGAGAAGCTAGAGTGGCGAAGTGATGGTTAAGGCAGAGATTAAAGCAGATGAAGTCATTATCATCATGAAGCATCAAGGGCCAGAAATCCATCTTGGAGAGCAAGCCAATGATGGAGAGCTCGGATTGATGAAGGGTGATGATCAAGAAAGGACCAGAGGTAATTGCATGTTGGGTTTTACATGGTTATCTCTCCTCTCTCTATGTGGCCGAACCGGTTCTATTTGTTGAAGGAGGAAGAAGTTGGTTCGGTTGTTGGCTTTAACAAGTGGAGGCTTCCCTCTTCTATATTAAGAGAGAACAGCCACTGCTTGAGCAAGGAGAAAATTTGAGAGTGCAAGGCACAGAATTCTCAGAGCTACCTGAGCTAACAGTTTTCTCTTCTCCTTCAATGTATTCTGTTTTATATTTTTCTGTTTAATTTTGTCATGTCTTGAGTCTCATGGAAAAAGGCAAACAGTGAGGTTTGTATGAAAAAGCCATAGAGCGGAAAAAGGCAGAGAGTGCAAAATTAAAAGAAAAAGCCATAGATGTCTTAGAGTTCCTTTGTTCATCTATGTTGTGTTTCATGATTCTGTGGGAATTCCCTTGTAAGTTGGGTTAGCACTTTACAGTTTGTAATCAGATTGATTATAGTGAAATTCCATCATGTTTATGATGGAGACTGGATGTAGGCTGCACTGCACTTAGCAGCTGAACTAGGATATATCTGGGTGTAATCTTTCTTCTCTTCTACTCTATTTCTGTTTTCTACTGCACCGGAGCAAAAACTAAAATGTCTCGTGCCAAGTGACGAGCCAAAACAAAAAGTCTCGTGGCAAGTGACGAGACAAAACAAAAAGTCTCGTGTCCAGAGACGAGCTAAAACAGAAAAGTCTCCTCTGAGTTCAGCAAGTGTTAGCAACGAAAAGGGGGCTAAGATTCAACCCCCCCTTCTCTTAGCCACTGAAACCATCATTGCTAACTACTGAAATTGGATTTTCAAGACGAAAGAAGGAATATAGAAACCAAAGGAATACAAATGCCCATATTCAGTAATAGTGGGAATAAATTACCATTTGAATCAACTTTTTCTTTATGCCTTCTCTTCTGGATAAATAAAACCAAATAGTAAGCACTTTCCCTAAATAAACATTAAGATATCAATTACCACAATAATACTAAAAGTTAGAAAATACTTACAGCCATAATGAAGTCTTCAACTACTAAAAAAAATATATTCAAACCAAATAACGGCAAACAAATCTAGAAGTACAAAAACTCACCACCACTAGAAAGAAGATCTTGTGTTATTGGTTGGCCGGATTGTGCCAAAGAAATTAGCTACATTTCAAAACACGTAAACACGTAAGCACTCTACTTTTTCAACCCCTTCGTCATCAAATTCATCTTTAAGAGGTTTTTGTGGCCTTCCTCTTCTCTTTTGTGTGGGAAGCTTTTCATCCTCACCACTTCCAGCATCTTCATGATTAATATTTAGCTTTTTACCCTTTCCTCTACCTCTACCCAAATCTTAAAATTCTCAGCAAAGATATGATCATACAAACATGGAAATCTGCAAGCAAATCAAGCCAAGTTACAAGACTTTCATTAGAGAACTAGAGATATCAAAGGATTATAAACTCTAACTTCAAACTAAACAGGGTGCACTAGCATATTCTTCCCACCAGCACCTGTTTATAATCAAGCATATGTGATATGTATGTACTCACAAAAACAAACACAATCCATAAGCCGCAGCAACATAGTGAAATGAAAATGTAAAAGGTTAATCATATTAAAGCTATGACTGAATTAGTGCCTGGGCAAAATAAGCCATAAGAAATATCACTCCCTCCCAAGTCCCAACCATTTCTATAGATAAACAAAGGACTTCTCATTGTTCTTGCACCATTTTATTATTCCATTCATTCACAATAAACAAGTTCTTTGAAACCCTAATTTTTCAGTGACAGAATAGTAAAACCCAAAAGATATTGCAACCATAGATTGGTTTCACATGCAACAACTGATAGCTAGGTAACAGAAAGGTATATTCCCAAAAATTGAATCTGGTACTCTTTTAGTAAATAACAGTCAGATTAGGGCACATAAGAACACAGTAAGAGGATTAGGCGATTCAACAAAAAAAGAGCAAATCAAGTGAGAAATAATGCACAACTAAGCTTCTAATCTAAACAAAGTATTATTTGGAAGATCCACAATAAACTATACAAAGTATTAAATCCAATAACAACAAAACGAGACAAAAAAGTTGCATAACCCAACGAAAACACTGACCAAAATTGTGGATAACTTGGTTGACATCTCCAGCATAAGACTGAATGAATGGAATCTGCTGTAGCAGAAGAAAACTCTACAACAAGCAACATAAAAAAAGGAGTTAATTTATATATCTCAATCCAGAAAAAGCAAGTGGATTCAAACAGCAAAAACAGAAAAGCTGAATAAACAGAGTTAAAATTGAAAATAATAAACAAATGAATCAGCGAATAAACAACATAAACAAAGAAGCACAAATGACTTTTGTTCAGATGAGAAGCTAAACCTTGCGAGTAACCATGTTCTTCGGGAACTTGACGGTACCTGCGGTTCTCTCCTTCCATCGGTTCCTTTCAATTGGAGAAGAGTAATAACAATTAAAAGCACAGATTTATTGTAATATTCAAAATAAATGATTAAATGATGAAAGAAGATTTACTAAAAAAGCATGAACATGTACTCACAGCGACGATGGCGACCACCGTGACGGCTCCCTCTCGCGTGTCCCCCTCCTCCGCGACGGCAACGGTTCTCGCGGCTCCCTCATCAGCAACTAGGAAGCACGACAGTGACTGACGCGACAGGAGCAGCTCCTCTTTCCCCTCCACGGCGACGGCGAAGCGCGAAGCTCCTCTAGCAGCGGCGACGCGTTTGGTGACGGCTCCTCCTCTCTCATCGTCGCACTCTCTCTCTCGGGTTTGACTCGACAGCGGCGGCGGGCTGGGCGCGACGGAGCTGGCAGCAAGGCGGCGTCTCCTTCCTCGGGCTCTACTCTTCCGCGTGTGTGTATTGTGTTGTGTGCGCTGGAGAGGGGAAAAGGGGGAGTGGGGATGCGGCGCTGTTGTGAGGGGAAAGGGGGACCGTGTGGTGGGTGTTAGGTTAGGGTTTGTTAATTAAAAAGGGGTAAGGTTAGTGCTTCGGAACAGGGAGCCCCGACGATGTTCTTCGGATTGCTGGGTCGCCGAGTACTACCCTGGGGTCTTTGGAAGAGTTTAGGTTTCTTTCGAAGGGCCTTCCTTGAATACAAAAGGTTTAAAGAGTTTCAGGATTCTAAGGAGAAAGAGATTTTGAAAGATGGTGTGCAATGTAATTAAGTAATTATATTCCGTTCGAAACATTTTTTTTTTCAATTTTTTTGGCCACGCTTTTGAAGCGTGCTAAAAGAGTTGTAGGAAACGGCTACGCTTTTAAAATGTCACTATAACAAAATGTTGTCGCCACGCTTTAAAAGTGTACCTGTTTCTCTCTATGGCTACGCTTTTTAAGTGTGACAACAAAAAGCGTGGTCAAATCTCAAATCAATTGCCACCCTCATAAAAGCGTAGCTATAGACCTCTTTCGCTACGCTTTTTAAGCGTAACAAGAAAAACCGTGGCCAAATCTCTAATCAATCGCCACCCATATAAAAGTGTGGCCATTGACCACTTTTGACCACGCTTTTAAAGCGTAACAAGAAAAAAGCGTGGCCATAGACCTTTTTTCTTGTAGTCATAAACCATGTTAACTAATGGGTACCGAGATTTTTTAGTGTTACATATCAAGTTTCAGGAACTAGTATATATATATATATACTATTAATGTTAAAACGTACCTCCACTGCTTTAGGCTCTGAAATTTTTTCTTAAGCCACCAACGGAACCCTACTTTTATCCTGAAATATCAAATACAAAAGTTGCAATGAGAATGAAACAAATTATAGATGTATAATAATATGCTAAAAGATTTATTTAGTGATCATGATATTACAACAGAGAGTAAAATATAATATACAGTATGACCCATTAAATATAGCTACTTCTAAGCCTACTCCCCTTCCAGTTTTTTGCAATCATTAAATCCCCATGTAAGTTGTTTCAAAGTTGAAAGTTCTACTTTATTAATCAAATGCATAGTAAGCACTAGACGGTGAAAAATAAAACTTCAAAAGTAGAATAAGTGATACATCAAATAATTAACTTTTTTAATGACAACAATATATTTTACTCAACAATATGCCACCGTCAACAAAGCACATGAATTATATTTATTTTCTTTGATCTTGTAATTAACATACACAATTTGAATTATACCAACCTCTAAAGTTACTATACTATTCATTTATTAGAACTGTATCTTGGTTTAATAAAGATATTACTCAGAGTATGTTAACTAATGGTCATTACCGAGTGAGCACCCAAATCATACGTAGACCTATCTACAATGCCAACACACTTAATCCAACCGCAGGAACACTCAAATAAGTGAAATAACTCAAGTCTCACTCAATTCCTCCTACAATACACAAGATGCAAATTTCAATCCCTCAAAAATATTTCTATCCAAAAAAAGAGAAGGCATTTTTTCTCAAATTCAAAATAGAAATAAACTTCACAAAAATTAAAAAAAAAAAAGAAAAAAATATATACAAACAAGCACAAAACTGAAATAGTAAACTAAACCTTTACTTATTTTCACGAAGCTGGCTTTTCTTGATTTCCACAAACAATGACAAAAACTGAAATTTTATTTGTTTTCACCATGAATTCCTGTAATACACATACATAAATTAAATTAAATTAAAAAAATAAACAAACAGAGATATAAACTCAGAAGATTAACAATTTTAAAAAAATTTTAAACAACTAAACAAACCTTTAACCCCTAAATGTTAAAAAAAAAAATAAAAAGAAACTAATCAGAGAAAGGGAAGACCGATTAGAGGAGGCCGCGACGGTGATGAACAAGTGTGGAGCAGGAGGTGCCGATGCTGTTAAACGAGCTTGGTGTAGGATGTGACAACGTTGAGGAGGCGATAGTGGCTGACCGACAGTGACCAGCGATGAGAGTGAGTGAGGTGGCAGTGGCGGTGGTGAATGGTGGCGAGGGGGCTGACGGCGAGAGACAAAGAGAAAGAAGAGAGAAGTGAGGTTGTTGATGTTGCACAGATGAAGGGGAGGGGTTCAGAAATTCGAATTTAGGGTTAATTGTACAAGCAGATTTACCGTCGGAAAAATCTGTCGGTAACGTATAGTCTATGACCAAAATGGCACGTTTCATTTAACTACCTTACCGTTGGATTTTTCTGCTCCTAAATTCGACGGTAATAGTCACGCCAATTTTACTTTTTTTTTCCTCCAATTATTTTCGACGAATTTACCGTCGAAAATCGATTCGACGGTAACTCTTTTACTCGACGAATTTATTGCCAAATCCGCTGGTAAATCTACCGGTAAACCCGCTGCTAAACTTTGACGCTAAATTCGACGTTAAATCTGATGGTATTAAGCATTTTTCTTGTAGTGTACGCAGTGATTTTGGAGTCATATATCATCACTTTGGTGAATGATTGGTGTTGAAGCTAATTACTAAGATTGAAAGGAGAAATGAATACGATTTTTTTTAATATTGGCCAAGTGTTGGTGTTTTTACTAGAAATGACTCATTTGTTGTGTAATCCAGGTTTATGGAAAAAAATTTTCTCAGGGCGAAATCATCGGATCCAGTCAATAAGCCGAGATGGAGGGGGCAAATTAGTACTTCGCCAAAAAAATGAGGCCGGCTTTGGAAATGGAGGTATGTGCTTTTTATTTTGTGATTTTTTTTCGGTTAAACTTAAAAAATTTAAAGTTTGCCAAATTAGAATATTAGATGATGTTTTATTTAATTATTAATTTGATGATGTATTGTAGTTTGTAATTCATTTTTTTTAATATTACGTATTTACATTACGAGAATAAAAATTTATCGCCACATTTTTTTATTCGTTTTTAAAATATGATCAAAAGAGGTCAATGATTATATTTTTATAATGTTGATCATTGATTAGAGAATTCGTCATACTATTTTTTTATTACGTTTTAAAAACGTGCTAAAAAGAGTCAACAACTACATTTTTAAAGGATGATAATTAATTAAAAATTTAGTTACAATTTTTTCCACGCTTCGAAAAACATATCCATAGGGAGCAACAAACAAGGCAAAGGAAAATACAATGCATTTAGAGCATTACTAGAGAATTATAAAAACATTGGATAATGTTAATGATTTAATGTTCATGTTTTGTAAGTACACAAATTCTCAAACATCTAAAATATTTTCTTCATGTTTTGAGTACTCTTTGCACGTGTGTAAATATATATTTTTTACTTCCAACATTTTTGTTTTATTTAATTTTGTTTTTAATGATTTTTATGCATGTCAAAATTATTTTTAAAAAAATTAATTTTATCTCTAACATTTATATAAA
>NC_029786.2:81558270-81585088 GCF_000816755.2 Arachis ipaensis | reverse complement strand
TAATATACACAAATTTTCCCAAGATAAAATTAGAGCAGAGGAATTAAATTAGGATAATGTTATTAGTCAAATTAGGAGTCTCCATCTTTCTCTGTTTATAACACACTCCAATAAATATTTTTTATGGTCTAAACTTTAATGGACTGTTAAATATTATGCTTTGTCCTCTCTTGGCTCTCACATAACAAACGATACCAAACGGTAAACTTTTAAATTTGAGAAACTTATTTAAAAATTTAATAAAATTACATAAACCTGTGAAATAATTAAATATATTCATCATTTTATAAAGAGGTTCAACTCAAATATAGTTAATTCTCAAATTGAAATGATCTGAATCATTAGATTATTATTCTAACAAATGACTTTTTGTCTAGTTATTATCCTCTAATATTCTAGCTAGATTTTATGCACAGTTATGTAAGGAAATTTTTTTAGAAGTTATAATTTTTTACACTTTTTCTCTCTTAAAACTGTATAATGAATTAGTCTATTTTTCATGTCCTCATCACTCATGAAAATAACTTTGGTAGCTTTTTCTAACAATGCCTCAAGGTTGTCTTTATTTATAGATATAAGACAACAGTGATACAAAATTGTGTTTAATAAATGAAATATAGATAGAAATATTATGTTTAAAGATACTGAATTAGTGTATTTTGTATTCATTCTAATAGGAAGGATATAGATATACCAACAAAAAATATAACTTATTTTTTTATTTTTTTATCATTCTTGTTAATTTTTTATAATTATATTTTTTATTATTAAATTATTTTTTTAAATTTTTTTAATGAAAAAATGAGAATAAATTAAACTTTCATAATTTATTATTAAACATACAAAAAATATTAATCCTGAAATCATTATTTATATTTGAGTGCGACACTCATTAAACCCTAAAACTCAAATAAAATAGTATTTATAGTTTTAATCTTATTTATCTAAATCAAAAGTAATAATGACTTATTTAATTCAACATTTATGAGAATAAATGAGATCACCATTATATAAGTCATTTAATGTGAAATTACTTAATTTACGATTATAACTAATATATGTATTGCTCATAAATATATTAAGAAATAATAATTTTCTAACAATCTTTCACTTGGGTTATACATATAAATTTTCCTAAAATAATCACATCTTATAAATTTTATACGCACATCTGAATGTTATTTCCCTGATTCCTTTAATAATCTAGTCTGTCTTATATATTAGTTATGAAATTACCGCAACTTTTATCACATTAGTGTCGCAACGAAATCACGATGATCACCATACTAAAGTACTCAACCACATAGATCAAATTTGGACAAGAAAATTCAGAAATTACATGCAAAAATAATTTTATGCATGCCTATTTTCAATTGGTCCAACTTGAACAAAAATTTATTTTATTCAGTGACAGACTAAGATAAAACACAACTGCAAAAATATATAGGAGTTAGAATAATAGTTAATTTTTGTTATACACATAATACTCCATTTATTTTCTGTTTTTTATATTATATATTCATATTATGTGTATAACAAAAATTAACTATTATAATATATAACCATACACAAATATATAATAATTTATTTGGTGTCTGATTTCTTGTGTGCACGTGCTTAATATTTTCGAAACAAAAATCGGAAAGGTAGCAACCAGCAAAGGATAAGATAAAGACACTCAAAAAGAAATTATGCACCAACAACCAAAAAAGGGTCCCCAAAGAGGGGTCAAGACTCAAGAGCCGACATTGCTAAGACTGAAATTGAAAACCATTCAATTTTGAGGCTGAGGCAAAGGGGTCAATAATGATAGAATCCCACACTGTTCCCCAACACGTTTGCTTTGCCTTTTTGTCTTTACTCCTTGGATCCATTACATTGCATCTCACAAACAAAAATCCAACTAATTAAATACAAAGATTTTTTTTTTAACATCTTCTTTTGATGTTCTAAACATAGGATTGGATTAGTATCCATATATCATAATTGGGCAAAAAAGTACTCACATAGTAATAGTTCTATTGTGTTGGTTCTATGCTCAAACAAACACATGACATGTCAAATGTTACTCTTATAATGATTAATTCGAGGTATTTAATGTTTCGATGACAAATTTAACACTCATGTAATATTTTCGAAACTATTTTAACGATCAACTTGAAGAATTATTACATGTTGAGTGACATATAAAATTATATTCATTACAATATATACAAAAGTATGGATTTTATCATTTACCTTTTATTTTTTTAAATAAATATTTTGTTTAATTATATATATATTGTTAAAATAAAATAAAAAAATTCTGCATAAAACTTAGGTATATCTACTATCACATATATAAATTGAGACGAATTTGATGTACATTTTTTTCTAAAGTATATCTTTTATATAGCTTCTTAATTTAACTTTTAGGTATTTATATTACCATCTAAATTAATCTTATATTATTTATTATTTTACAGATTTAATAAATAAAAATAAACTAATAAATACTGTTATACCTATTAGTATATAAATATTATATAATTATTGAACAGTTTTCGAAAGCTTTTTGAAAACCATCCTATCATGATTCAAGTTCGTGTCACTATTGTGCTTAAATATAGTAACTGACAAGACATCATAATGATACTAACATGTAATAGGGGAAGAAATTGTCGTACTAACCAAGATTTTATGGCATTTACTCTAAAATGGTTATTTTTTGGGGTAAATGATATAAAGAAATTAAATGAAATACAATATTTTATAAATATTCTGAATGATTCTACATATGTATATTCTAAATTCTTTTTGTGTAAATCAAATTTATTAAATTTGATTTGGACTATTTAATGTAAATCAAATTTATTACGTAAAACAGAAGCTAATAACTTTGATTTAGTAGGAGCAATTCCTATGGAGGTAAATCGAAACTATAAGACTCAAACTATTTTAGAAAAAAATAAATCGATTGGTTTCGATTTAATGATTTTGGTGTCCACGTTAAATCGAAATCACTTAATTCGATTTACTGTATTTTGATACACGAACAAGTACATCGAATTCATTACAAATTTTTATATTACCTACGATATCTTCTAAGCTATTTACAATAAATCTTTTTAATATTGAAAGCCAATTAATTTAAAAACGTGATTTAAAAAATAAATCATACTTATAATTACATAATTATGAATTTATGATACGAAAAATACTTTCCAAAAAATTATTCTAATACTTGACTTCTAGACACCAAATTATTTATTTAAATAAATTTTTATCTAACCTAATATAATAAAATAGGTTTAAACCTTATTGTTATAATGATTACTGATGAATATCAGTGATTAAGAGAAGGGGAGTTGAATCTTAGCCTCTTTTTACTTTACTTGATTAATCTTGGAGTTGGATGGAACTTTTGGTTTCTGGAGTGCTACTTCGGGTGAAAGATAGGAGATTATTTTATTTTGTCTCTTGTCAGAAGATGAGCTAAAATAGAGTTACGTGTAAGTTGTGATTCAAAGAAATTTAGATGGATAGAATAATCCGGAGATAATTCTGTTTTGACTCATAACGTGCAAAACCAGAAACAGAGAAGAGAAAGAAGAAGTGACACAGAGATATATTCTGATTCAGCTACTCAGTGCAATGTAGCCTACATGCAGTCTCCATCACAACTATGATGGAATTTCACTATCTTTCAACAAAATTATATTTACCAATTCTCCCTAGGATTCTACTCAATCCTATCTGGGACAAATCTAGTTTCTAACCCAAACCAGATTTGACTAGGAATTCACCCTAGCTTTCGTTTTTCAACAACAAAGTGCTGACCCAACTTGCAAGAAAATTCCCTAAGGATCATTACAACAACACAGAAAAACTTACAAAGGATTTCTGAAATAAACATTGGCTTTTCTCCAAGTCTAACTCTCTATGCCTTTTTTCACTCAATGGCTTTTTTATACATTCGTCACTGTATTGCCTTTTTTCATTGAAAATAAAGAAAGACTAGACTAAGAAAATAAGATACTCAATGAGAACTATGAAGGAGAAGAATGGATAGATCAATGAGTTATGGGAACCCAAACTTTGTACTTTCTTTCCTTACTCTAATCCTTGGCCGTTCACACCTTTAATAGAGGAGTGAAACTTCCACAGTTTGAAAACTTGCTTCAACACATGTTTAACTTTTTCTCCCAAAAAATCAGAAGCAGCAGCGGCATGACAGAGGAGAGATAGAGTAAAAGTAGTGACTTAACCCTACATGTATCCATACCTTTTATCTTCTCTTTCAAACTTTTTCAAATTGCTTCTTGAATCTGAACCTTTCAATCTTGCTTTGTCCTCAAATTTGATTCTTGAACGTTGATTCACACAAGATTTTCATCATCTTCAACATCTTCAACATTCCACTTCTATGTATGCAAGGAGAATATTTCTTCATCGAGTTTCAATGAAGTACAAATGTGGAAATACTTTTTGTGATTTGCACTTCGAATGTGATCTTACCTTTTGTCCTAGCCTCTTTGACTTCCTCTTCTTGTTTGAATTTGGTAACTCCCTTTTGTTCTTTGATTTTGTCCTAGCTTCAGAGTTTTCCTTTTTTTTTCTTTTCTTATAACCTTTTATGTAGGTGTTGGAAGAGAAAGACGAGAGAGAGAGTTTGGTTTCAGTGGTGTGGTATTTGGATTAGAAGCAAATAGAACTTGAATTACTTAGTTACCAATTAAGTTTGAATGTTTGGACTTGGCCCACTTATTTGGACTTGGCTATGGATATGGGCTCACTTTCTTTCTTCCTTTATTTCTTGTAGTTTAGCCAATCATTTTTTTTTTTGGATTAGTAATAGTATGCTTATTTGAACTGAACCAGTATTGGGCTTCATTAGTTTATCGAACCTATTTTTCTTGCTCCTTGGGCTAGTGTGATTAAATTAATTTTCTGCACACTATATAAAATAATCAAGCACATAATTAGCTTTTAACCTAATAATAATGTTTAATCATCGTCTATAATATGTTGTTAATTTTTCAAACACAACAATCTCTCCTTGATGACAAATATTATAAAATGAATTGAAAAGAAATGAGAGGAGTTTTAGGAACTTTTCTTTGATGTTTTATTTTGATTTGAGTCTCCCCTTTTCTTTTAATCACTCTGCTGTCCCTGAATGTTTGCATCTCTAAACCTGATATGAACAAGCTTTACATAGAAATGATGCAAAACATCTAAGAATTATCCAAACAGTTTTATATCTTAGGGACCTGTTTGATCACTATAAAAAATTACAAGGTTTTTTATTTATTCAAAAACATCATCAACCAACCTTAAATCAAACATTAATTAAAGCTACCTTAGTCAAACAATCAGATATCAAACAAAGCATCATTATGCAAGTATAATCAATATTCACAATTGGAGCAAGTAAATATAACCAATATTCACAATCAGAGCAATATGCCTAAATAGAGCTGCATGAAATTATTTAAAATAGAAACTGCAGGCAGTGTGCCTTGAGCATCATCAAACACTTTCAATTCATGTTCACAAAACGTTACTCCTCTTTTGTTATCAAGGAGGGTAAAGCTGCACAAAAAATAGTTCAATATGCAAACCACAAGTGCAAAACAAGTACTAGTGTTAGTGTCAATGTTATGTTCTTATGACTATTATAGTCATCCAACAGTAAATAGTATTCAAATAATAAATCCAAAAACCAGAAATTGTATCATCAGAAAATAGATTCTAAGAAGACCAGCATTAAACTGGGGCTAGACATCAGATCCTTCATCATCGATTCCAAGAAGATCTTCTTCTTGTTCGTACAATGCTTGATCATCTTCCAATGAATCTATATATTTTGAGCAACACTTTAACTCGGCTTTGAGACTTTCTAAAGAAGTTCTCATTTTGAATTTCTAGTTTCCTAGTTTGTTGGCTCGAGTTGATCATCTGTTTAGTGAGATTCACAAATTCTTGTAATACATCCTTGACAATGTCATTCATTAAGTACTTGTGAGATGATGATATCCCTGCAGCAGATGGAGGAGGAATAATTTCTTCCTCTTCTTCTTCCAAAATTGGGTCCTTAGCTGCCTTTGTGCCATTACCCTTTGATTGTTTCACTGCACCACCACCCTTGAGATATAAAATTCTGTCTTCTAGGGTCTCATTGCTCAAATCAACAACAAAATACTCAAAGATGCAAGTTGAAAATATGCCATATGAAAGAGAAACATTTTTATCGATTTTGATACATTCATACATATGTCGCATCATCAAGTAAGCAAATGAGATTTCAGTTTTGTTGAGTATTGCATAAAGGACCAAGGTATCACAGAATGTGACTCTTTGAAATGAACTACTTTGGGGCATGAGTATGTGAATGATGAGGTAGTGAAGCTGGACTTTGGCTGGACCTAAGGCTCTATGATTGGAGGTAACACCATCCATGAGGGATATGTTTTCACATATGTTAGCCAATACATCTTTGAGTGAGATGCCCAGGTTATTATCCCATTTTTCAGAAATGCAAGCATTAACAGTAGCATCATAATAATCAAGGGCTCCACCAATGGTTTCTTTGTTCAAATAGATTTGATGGCCTTTAACATATGAGTGAATAGATTTCTCACTATAGTACACGTTTTCATAAAACTCTCTGACCAAATCAAGATAGACAAGCTTTCCCAATCAATTCCTTTTTCGGCCAAAGCTTTTAGGTCAGCAACAAAATATGAACACAGAGGTCTTTTGAAAATAATTTCTCTATGGAATTCAAAATTCATACTTGAAGAAAAATGGAGAGGATCATAATAAGAGTGAGGATGGTTACCAAAATGAGATTTGAAGCCTACTGGATTAGGATTAGTAGGTTCCTTTATTGAGTTAAGGAAAGGTCTTTTGCTATCTTTGGAGGGGCGACTCGAAGGTACTGAACGTCCTTGAGGATGAGCGGATGAACGAGGAGGAGGAAAAGTTGATGGTTCTTCATCCGTTGAGGGTCTCTTCCCTTTTGCAGCAGTTGCCCTAGAAGTTCTTGCTTCCTGTGGCTCCGAGGAAGGTCTTCGAGAGGTGGTTTTGGTCCTAGCCATAGGTTTGGGTATTTGGGAGGAGTGAGAGGACGAGTGTGAATGTATGTGAATGTGAGTGTGGAGTTGTTCCTTTTGTGGTGAATTTCGTGGAGGTCGAATAGCCCTGTTCCTCTTCTCATGGCAACCTTCTTTCTCATGGTTAATGAAATAATGAATGTGGTAAACAAAGAGAATGTGGGAATAGTGAAGAAAATGAGAAGTTATTAAATAATAACTACTTTAAATGCTTGAGTTTCTTCGAAAACACAAAATGAAATAAATGAAAACTTGATTCAAAGAATTTAAGTTTAAAATTAATACAAGCAATTTTAAATGACAAGTCAAATAAAGCTTTTGAAAAATTAAAATTGATTTGACTTGAATAAAGAACCTAAAAGCAAATACTCTTTTAATCTGAATGATCAAAGCAAGTAATAAGGCCCACTTCATAAATTAGGATTTCTTTCTCTTGGGCACAATAGTAGTTTTAAGGAAACACAATGGACCGCCAAGGACTTAGTTTTGACCCATATCACTTAGAAGTACTGACGATCAAATTTTCTGTCGGTAAAGAAATTCACAAATATATGATCGCGTTGTAAGTATAGCTTCTAAACCAACAGAAAATCCTTTCGTACAAACGTTTGGTTGTCACAAGTAACAAACCCAATAAAATTTATAAACCGAAGTATTTAAACCTCGGGTCATCTTCTCAAGGAATTGTAGGGAAGTATGATTTATTATTGGTTATGAAAAATAGTATTTTTGGGTTTTGAAAAGGTTTGAACAAGAGAAATAAATTGTAGGAATTAGTAAATCAATAACTAAGAAAACTCTTGGCAAGGTATGAAAACTGGAAGTCCTATCCTAGTTATCCTTATCAATGGTGATGAGAATTATACTTTTGCTTATACTAAGTCAACCTCTAACTATGAAGGTAAGTCAAGTGGATAAATCAATTTAACACCTAAAGTCCTAATCAACTCCTGAGGAAAGACTAGAGTTACAGGAATCTAAATCAATCAGCAAAGATATCAATTATCAATCACGATGAGTTTGACAACTCAAGAGTTATCAATTAATCAACCAAAGCCAAGAATGTAGAAAGCTAAATTAAAATCATATATCTGAAAATACCTCAAATTGCATTAGTTAAGAAAATCCTAACATGAAAAGTTCATAGTCCAATTTGGCAACATAAATCAAATAAAAGCATTAGAGTATCTAAAAATGGAAGAGAAATATAAATCAAAGGAACATTGAACCTGTAATTGAAGAAATCATAGCCTAATCCTAATAGAAATCTAAACCTAAATCCTAAGAGAGAGGAGAGAGCCTCTCTCTCTAAAAACTACATCTAAATCCTAAAACTATGTATGAATGTATGTTGTATGAGTTGTCCTCCGATGAATGGATACATTCTCCCACTTTATAGCCTCTAATTTGTGTTTTCTGGGCCGAGAACTGGGTCATAAACAAGCCAGAAATCGCCCTCAGCGATTTCTGGTACGTACAGGTTGCGAGAAAGTGACGCGGAGGCGTCGTCCACGCGTTCGCGCGGATTGGGTTTTTGCCAGGTCATGCGTCCTCGTGATCCACGCGTTTGCATCGCCTGGCTTCAAGGTAGCTATGGTAAATTATATATCGTTACGAAGCCCCGGACGTTAGCTTTCCAACGCAACTAAAACCATCTCATTTAGACTTCTGTAGCTCAAGTTATAGTCGATTTAGTACCAAGAGGTCAGGCTGGACAGCTTTAGCAGTTCCTTTAGTTTCTTGTATTCCTTCCACTTTTGCATGCTTCCTTTCCATCCTTTGAGCCATTCCTGCCATGTAATCTCTGAAAACACTTAACGCACATATCAAGGCATCGAATGGTAATAAGAGAGGATTAAACATAGGAAATTTAAGACCAAAGAAGCATGTTTTCAATCAAAGCACAAAATTAGGAAGGAAAATGTAAAACCATGCAAATCATATGAATAAGTGAGTAAAGAGTTGATAAAAACCACTCAATTAAACACAAGATAAACCATAAAATAGTGGTTTATCAACCTCCCCACACTTAAACATTAGCATGTCCTCATGCTAAGCTCAAGGGGAGCTATAAAAGTGTGAAGGGGAACGGTAGAATGTATGAAATGCAACCTATCTATATGAATGCAACTACATGCAAAAATACTTCTACCTACTTGGTCAAAAGTAAAAAAATCTTTTAAGAACAAACATGAACTGGATTTCACTAATTCAAATCACAAAATAAAGTACAAGTAAACTTGCAGAAGAAAATAGCTTATAAAAGCCGGGAACAAGGAATTGAGCACCGAACCCTCACTGGAAGTGTATACACTCTAATCACTCAAGTGTTTAAGGTTCGACTCTCTCAATTCTCTACTAATCTTGCTTTCTAAGGCTTGCTTTTCTTCTACCAATCAACAAAAATTTAATGCATAAATACACATATCAAGAGGTCTTTTAAGGGTTGTAATGGGGTTAGGGTCAAGGTAGGATTGTATTTGGCCAAGTGGACTAAAATCTGAATCCTTAATTAACTTAAACTTTCCACCTAACTTAGACAATCTATGTAATCATAATACAACATCTAACTATCCATTAACCATGTTTTCCACATATTCATGCATTCTAATTTCAAGTATAGTACATATGCATTGCTTTCAACATTTACTTTGGGGCATTTTGTCCCCTTTTACTTATTTGCTCTTTTTTTCTTTTCTTTTTCTCCTTTTTCATTTTTTTCTTTTTCTATTTTTCTTTTCTTAATAAATATATATTTTTTTCTTTTTCAATGCATATGATTAAGGTATTGAATGCATAAACATGTCCTAAACATTTCTTTCACATTTTCATAAAGATATATAACACCCAATTCTTAAACCAAATGTTTCCAAATCCAACTTTCCCACACTTAATTCATGAGCACTTTCACTAGTCTAAGCTAACCAAGGATTCAAATTAAGGACATTATTATTTTCTGCTTAGAGTTAATGATGTGCTAAAGTAAAGAATAAAAGGGGTAAAATAGGCTCAAATTGGTTTGCAAAGGATAATGAAAGGGTACAGCCATATGGGTATGTAAGCTCAGTGAAACAAAGGCCTCAATCATATAAGTGTATGCATACATCAAACCATGGAAATATAGAATTAAGCAAGACAAATATCACAATTTTAGAGAGAACAACACACACCAAAAGAAAAATATTGGTTGATAAAATGCAACCAATTCAAATAAGCTTAAAAATCTCACAGGTTTTGTGTGTTCGAGCTCTAAACCATGTTCCAGTATAATATTTCTTCAAACAAGTTTAAGAAAAAAATTAATTTAAATTAGTGAAATGCTCTAAAATATTTCTTGAAAAAGAAAATATTACTTTAACCAAGTGGTAAAATATGCACAAAAATCAAACAAACATGCAAATGCAACAATGAATAAACAAAGAAAATAAAACATTGGTGTTTGAGAAGGAAATAACTAACCCACGGAAGTCGGTATCGACCTCCCCACACTTAAAGATTGCACCGTCCTCGGTGCATGCTAAGATGTGTAAGTGGACGGGTTGCTACAACTGATGCTTTTCCAAAGAATGTGCAGATGGACTTGTCTGTTGCCCCATATAGAAGTTTCTCCCTTTTTCCTTCTTCGGTGGCCAGCCTGAAAGAAGAGGAAAAAAGGAGAAAAAGTAATCCAGGAATAAAGATAAGAAAATAAATAAATTCTGGGTGGGTTAATGCCAAATAATGAGGGTCTCAATTACATGGTAGTTACAACATGCAAGTGAGAAAATAATAGAAGCACATGGCATACCAGTGGTGCAAAATTTGCAACAAAGGGGAAGAGAGTGTGGGTAATGCAAGATAGTGTAAGTTCATGTCAATGCAAGTGGAATGCAAGTATCATGAAAGAATAGCATTGACTTATGAATAATAATACCCAATCAGAATAAAACAAGTCATGATGCACCGGAATAATACCAGAAAAGATACAACAGTTGAAAAAAAAATTTAACACCAATGGAAAAATAATAAATTTAGAAAAGAAAAATAAAAATATGCACCAAGTTAAAATGCAATGAATGAAATTATGCAAATAAATTAAGTAAAATAGAATGGAAGTGAAGGGGAATGAGAAGTTAAATAAACGAAGAAAAAGCAAGTAAGAAAGGAGGAAGAAAGGGAGAAGAAAGAATTAGGATTGGGGAAGAAAAGATAAGATAGTTGGCGCTGATCTAGTAAAACTGTGCGTCGCATGTGACGCGGACGCATGGGTCACGCGGTTGCGTGGTGTGCAATGTTTTCAAGTGACGCGGACGCGTGACTTGATTTGTGCTAGTGGCGCGAGAGCAATTGCGCGTTCGCGCAACTCTCTGTTTCAAACTCATTTTGCCAAAATTTAGGGTGACGCGTTCGCTTGGGTGACGCGATCGCGTGAATGGTCATATTTTGAAAACGACGCGGATGCATGGGGCACACGGTTGTGTGATAGGGCTTGTGCCTCTAGCATCATTCCAGCCCAACTCCATCATAACTTACTGCCAAACACATTTTTACGTTGATTTTGCAGGGCACGCGTTCGCGTGGGTGACGCGGACGCGTGGGCATGTTTGTGCCAAAGGCACGTCTCTAGCCACGCTCTCGTGTGACTCTCTGTTCAATTCTCTTTTCTTCAAAATGCATTGGTGACGCGGACGCGTCAGCGACGCTGCCGCGTCGCGTGCGTGTTTTTTTTTATGTAGAATACAAAATGCAATGCTAATGTGGATGTTATGAATAATTCCAAGTTCAATGAAATAAAATAAAACTTAAAAACAAATAAAATGAAATAAAATTAAAATTGAAAAAGGAACGATCATACCATGGTGGATTGTCTCCCACCAAGCACTTTTAGTTAAAGTCCTTAAGTTGGACATTTGGGGAGTCCCTTGTTATGGTGGCTTGTGCTTAAACTCATCCAGGAATCTCCACCAATGTTTATACTTCCAGTAACCTCTGGGATCCCAAATTAGATGCATAAAGTCTTCAAGCAAGTTGAAGCAAGTGACAAGACCCCAAGAGTGTTGATTGTTGGGATGAATTCTGGGGTCCCAAACCTTGCTTTTGCACCCGTCTTCTTATTGATCATTATTGTTCCAACCGGGTGTCAAGCAATCTGAATTCTCACTAAAGTAGCCAAACAACTTCCTAGACCCATTCAATTGATCTTTATACCAACCTTTGTACTTTAATTTGGAGCATACAACCATATTGAACCTTGCATGACAATTCCTATTACTAACCATCTCCCGCTTGCTCTTATAGCCACAAAGAGCTCTAAGTTGCCCATCCGTCTCAAGCAAAGCATATTCAAGTGGGCTAATTAAGCTTAGAGATGAAAGATTTACCCACTTGAATGAAGGAATGGATGGTGATGGCTTTGGGGGAGAGGTCTCCAACAACCTTGGCAAGGTGATCTCCAGCTCTATTACCTTGAGCTCTTCCTTGACAACTTCCACCTCCTTGCAAGCTTCTTCAATTTCAACCTCTTCTTCTTGGTAGATTTCTTCCAATTCAATCTCTTCTTCATTACTTACTAAGGGCATAGGAGGTTATGCTTCTTCTTCTTGAATCTCTATCTCAAGTCCAATGGGAGAGGATTCAATTGTAGATAAGAATTCATTAATGATTGAATCCATCTCTTGATCATCCCCTTCAAAGTCTTCAACCATGATATGCCTTGGAGGTTGTACACCCTCCTCAACATCAAATTCAAACTCCTTAGAAGGGGGCTCTATGACTGGGCTTTCCCATGGACGTTCTACATCTCCTAAGTCTTCAACCACTTCTTCCTCTGCAACTATTATGGCTTTCTCCACTTGTTCCAGTACAAAGTTATGCTCCGTACTGTCCACTGGAGTTTCTAATATCTCCTTCATGCTACGTTCTTCATTAGATTGTCCACATGAAGCCATGGGGGTTCCTTGAGTGTCCGAACATCGGGAAGGTAATCGGTTTATTGCCTGATTCAATTGGTGAAGTGTGGTATGAAAATTTTCAAATGTTTCCTTGAGTTGCTCCCTTGATTCTTGGAGTGATGGATATGGACATGGTGCATAGGGAGGTGGTGGTTCTTGAGAGTAATTGGGTTGGAATTGGGGTGGATACGGATTAGGGTCATATGGAGGTGAATGGTGGTAGTTGGCTTGTGAGTGTGGTGGTTCAAAGCTGCGTTGAGGAGGTGGTTCATAGGCATATGATGAGGGTCCATCATATCTATCATCTTGACATGCATTATAGAATGGTCATTGTCCATGGTATCTTGGAGGGTGTTGTTGCCTAAAGGGTTGATCAGATCCTCGTGGCTCCTTCCATCTCTGATTGTTTTGACCTTGATGCATGTTCATGTTATAGCTTCCATTCCTTGCAACAGCATTGGAACCAAACTCAAAGTGATAGGGGTGAGAGTTCATAGTAAATAATAAAAATTAAAAACAAAAATTAAAAAAATAAACAAGCAAAAGAAGATAAAATAAAATAAAATAAATAAGAGAAAAAGTTTAAAAAAGAATTGATTTTAAGATTAGAAAAGATAAGATAAGTTAGGTAAGAAAAGATAAGTTTTTAAATTAAAAGGTTTTGAAATTTAAATTTTTGAATTTGAAAAATGAATTTTGAATTTTAAATTTTTGAAATTTGATTTTTGAAAAAGTCAACAATATAAGATAAAGATTTGAAAAAGATTTAAATTTTGAAAAGGTTTGATTTTTAAAATTTTAAATTTGAATTTGAAATAAGATAAGATAAGATTTTGAAAAAGATATGATTTTTGAAAAAGATTCGAATTTTGAAATTTAAAACTAAGAGAAGATAAGATAAAAAATTTTTTAAAATAAAAATCTGAATAATTTTTTTTGAAAAAAATCAATTTAAAAGTAAATATTTACAATAACCAATAATAAGGCACACGTTTGCAATTCCCCGGCAACAACGTCATTTTGACGATCGGATTTCCTGTCGGTAAAAAAATTCACAAATATATGATCGTGTTGTAAGTATAGCTTCTAAACCAACAGAAAATTCTTTCGTACAAACGTTTGGTTGTCACAAGTAACAAACCCAATAAAATTTATAAACCGAAGTATTTAAACCTCGGATCGTCTTCTCAAAGAATTGCAGGAAAGTATGATTTATTATTGGTTATGGAAAATAATATTTTTGGGTTTTGAAAAGGTTTGAACAAGAGAAATAAATTGCAGGAATTAGTAAATCAATAACTAAGAAAACTCTTGGCAAGGTATGAAAACTGGAAGTCCTATCCTAGTTATCCTTATCAATGGTGATGAGAATTATATTTTTGCTTACACTAAGTCAACCTCTAACTATGAAGGTAAGTCAAGTGGATAAATCAATTTAACACCTAAAGTCTTAGTCAACTCCTGAGGAAAGACTAGAGTTATAGGAATCTAAATCAATCAGCAAAGATATCAATTATCAATCACGATGAGTTTGACAACTCAAGAGTTACCAATTAATCAACCAAAGCCAAGAATGTAGAAAGCTAAATTAAAATCATATATTTGAAAATACCTCAAATTGCATTAGTTAAGAAAATCCTAACATGAAAAGTTCATAGGCCAATTTGGCAACATAAATCAAATAAAAGCATTAGAGTATCTAAAAATGGAAGAGAAATATAAATCAAAGGAACATTGAACCTGTAATTGAAGAAATCATAGCCTAATCCTAATAGAAATCCTAAACCTAAATCCTAAGAGAGAGGAGAGAGCCTCTCTCTCTAAAAACTACATCTAAATCCTAAAACTATGTATGAATGTATGTTGTATGAGTTGTCCTCCGATGAATGGATGCATTCTCCCACTTTATAGCCTCTAATTTGTGTTTTCTGGGCCGAGAACTGGGTCAGAAACAGACCAGAAATCGCCCCCAGCAATTTCTGGTATGTACAGGTCGCGGGAAAGTGACGCGGAGGCATCGTCCACGCGTTCGCGCGGATTGGGTTTTCGCCAGGTCACACGTCCGCGTGATCCACGCGTTTTTGTCACCTGGCTTCAAGGCAGCTATGAAAAATTATATATTGTTGCGAGGCCCCAGACGTTAGGTTTCCATCGCAACTGAAACCATCTCATTTGGACCTCTGTAGCTCAAGTTATGGTCGATTTAGTACCAAGAGGTCAGGCTGGACAGCTTTAGCAGTTCCTTCAGTTTCTTGTATTCCTTCCACTTTTGCATGCTTCCTTTCCATCCTCTGAGCCATTCCTGCCTTGTAATCTCTGAAAACACTTAACGCACATATCAAGGCATCGAATGGTAATAAGAGAGGATTAAACATAGGAGATTTAAGACCAAAGAAGCATGTTTTCAATCAAAGCACAGAATTAGGAAGGAAAATGTAAAACCATGCAAATCATATGAATAAGTGAGTAAAGAGTTGATAAAAACCACTCAATTAAACACAAGATAAACTATAAAATAGTGGTTTATCAAGTACCAACACTTAGTCAGAAACTTAGGAACCTAGCGGGAGTCATCATCTGTCAAGTTTTATCTCCTATTGACTTGAGAGACAAAAACAACCAAAAAATAATTTAAACACATTTAGTTTAAAACTCAGCATCAATAATTCCTAATACAGTTCTCAATTTACAAAATCTATCTTCGCACAAAATTTTAATAAAAATATCAGTCAATTGATCATCGGATTTCACAAATTGTATGTCAGTTGTTGTCTTTAGCACTTGTTCTCTAATGAAGTGAAATCTCACTTCAATGTACGTAGTTCTTGAGTGTAAAATAGAATTTTTAGAAGTGTTAATTGCACTCAAGTTATCACAAAATAGAGGAATACTTTTGACTTACAATTTGTAGTCTACAAGTTGTATTTTTAGCCAAATTAATTGAGAAAAACAAGAAGAGGCTGCTATATATTCGGCTTCTGCAGTGGATAGAGCACAATAGCTTATTTCTTGCTTGATCACACATTCAAGGACTGTCCAAGAAAGCAAAAAATTCCTAAAGTGCTTCTTCTATCAACACGGTCTCCGGCAAAATTTACATCACAATAACCAACTACACAAAATTCATCAGATTTAGGATACCAAAGACCAAAATCAGCAGTTTCGTTGATGTATCTAATGATCTTTTTTACAACTGAAAGATGTGATTCTTTTAGATGAGATTGAAATCTAGAACACACACCAACACTATGAATAATATCCAGTCTAGAGGATGTTAGATACATGATAGATCATATCATATCTCTATAACTTGTTTCATCCACATTTTTTTCTTTTTCATCCTTCTCAAGTGTGGAATTTGAATGTATAGGTGACTCATTGGTTTGGAATTTTCTAAACCAAATTTTTTTTACTAACTCCTTGGCATATTTACTTTGGTGCACAAAAATTTTACTAGGAGTTTGTTTGATTTGAAGTCTTAGGAAGAAGGGGAGTTCTTCTATCATACTCATATCAAACTCACTAGTCATTAAGTTTTCAAAATTAGCACATAAGGCTTCATTAGCCAATCCAAACACAATGTCATCCACATAAACTTAAACAAGTATGAAATAATCATTAGATTCTTTAATGAAAAGTATTGTATCTGTAGTACCCCTTTGAAAACTATTTTTCAACAAGAAAGAGCTAAGTCTTTCGTACCAAGCTCTTGGGGCTTGTTTCAAACTATAAAGTGCTTTAGAGGGTTTAAAAATATGGTTTGGAAAGTCTTTATTTTCAAAACCAGAGAGTTGAGCTACATATACTTCTCTATCAATAAATCCATTCAAAAAGGAACATTTAACATCCATTTGAAAAAGTTTAAACCCTTTGTGGGCTGCATATGCAAGCAATAATCTTATTGCTTCCATTCTTGCCACCAGAGCAAATGACTCATCAAAGTCAATGCCCTCCTCTTGGTCATACCCTTGAGCTATGAATATAGCTTTGTTTCTAACAACACTACCATCCTTACCCAATTTATTACTAAAGATCCATTTAGTACCTGATACCTTCTTATCATTTGGATTAGATACTGATGAATCCATATTTGATGATAAATTTTGGATTGAATTGAGTGGATTTCATCACATAAATCCGCATTTATTTACTTAAATAGCATACTTTTGCGTTTTCTCTCTAAATTATGTCTAAATGTGAAAATATGATTTTTTATGCTTAATTTAATCAATTTTATTCCACTTGTATTCCATTCAATACCGTGGTGGCTTTTGGTGAGTGATTTCAGGTTCACCAGGCAAGAATGGCTTGGTGGAAGTGGAAGAGAAGCATGCAAATGGGAGAACACATGGAGAAACAAAGGAGAAGAGTATTTCAAAGTGTGTGTACGCACAACCTTCTGTGCTTATGCGCAAGATGAGATTTGGCCAGTGTGCGTATGCACACACCTGCGCGTACGCATGATGAGCGGATATTTTATACGCTTTTTGGCATTGTTTTCATATAGTTTTTAGTATGTTCTATTTATGTTTTACTAAGTTTTCATAGGTTTTAGTGTAAAATTCACATTTTTGGATTCTACTATGAGTTTGTGTGTTTTAATGCAATTTTAATTATTTTCTAGCTGAAATTGAGGAGATGGAGCAAAAGTCTGATTCAAAGACAGAGAAAGTGCTGCAGATGCTATCAGGATCTGACCTCCTTGCACTTGAAAGAGCTTTTTTGGAGCTACAGAAGTCCAAATAGAGTGTTCTCAATGGCTATGGAAAGCTAACATTCAGGGCTTTTCAGAAATATATAATAGTCTATACTTTGCTTCAGAATTGAAGGCCAAAAACTGGCGTTCAACGTCAGCTTCCAGCCCTATTCTGGCATCCAACGCCCAAAGGAGAAGAGACCAGCGTCCAATGCCCTAAAAGGACCCCCTAGCCAGCGTTCAACGCCCTAGAGGCCTCCTAGCACGTGGATCTCAATCAAGCTCAGCCCAAACACTCACCAAGTGGGCCTCAGAAGTGGATTTTAGCACTAAAAGACTGTTTTACCCTTTTTATGTAATCCTTAGTCATTAGCCTAGTATTTATTTGAGAAATTTTACACTTTTCAAAGATCTTCCACCACTTTACACTTTTATCATTGTATTTTTTATCAGTATGAGTTTCTAAACCTCCTAGGTTGAGGGGAGGAGCTCTGCTGAGTTTTATGGATTAATAAAGTACTACTGTTCTATCTCAATACGTGTTTGATTCTCTATTCTAAGATGTATATCCGTTCTTCATCCTTACGAATACATTGAACTGGCACAAGGTTATCTCATTCTACACGGGTTCGGAGTGAGTCTTTCATCGAACAACAACAAACCACTAGCTTGATCATACATCTCTTAGACGGCTAATCCACGACTTCGTTAGGGATTTCTTGAGACACCAGTTCAGCCGAGGTACGGGGAGATTAGAGTCTTCATGGTAGAGGCTAGAATCAAAGGCGTAACATTCTCTGATTCGGAAGATTCGACATTTTCTGTGGCGTTTTGAGTAGGATCACTAAAGAGAATGAACTGCAGGAGCTTCGCCTTCAAGCAGACTGGATCCGCACTAACCCTGGGGTTCAAATCTGAAGGAGTATTGGCGATCTCTTAAGAAGGGCGCTGATCACACACAGCCTGCCATAGAAAAAATCATTCACAGTTGAAGAAGACAGTAAGACCGGATTGATCCAGAAGAACAAAAGCATCTCCAAGCCTTAACCATCTTCATATCATTGCATTCACCATCAACTGAGTAACGTTTTATTTATTTTCCTTTTATGTGAATTAAATAATAAAAAACTCTTCTATCCGTCTGACTAAGATCTACAAGATAACCATAGCTTGCTTCAAATCACAATCCTCGTGGGATCGACCCTGCCTCGCTCAGGTATTACTTAGACGACCCAGTGCACTTGCTGGTTCAGTTGTGTGAAGTGTATATTCCGCGCACCAAGTTTTTGGCGACGTTGCTGGGGACTGTTCGAGTTTGGACAAACTAACGGATTATCTTGTTGCTTAGATTACGTATTGTCTTTAATTTTGTTAGATTCTTTTATTTTATTTTCTTTTTTTCGAAAAATCAAAAAAATTTTCAATAACCTTTACCTTTCTTTAATTAATCTTTGTTTTTGGTTTGAGTCTTTTATTTGTGTTCTTGTTGAATTTTCGAATTTCCTAAGTCTTCTTTCAAAAAATTTTTTTCAAAAATAGTGTCTTTTGTTTGAGTCTTGTGTCAATCTTTAAGTTTAGTGTCTTTTTGAATCTTTTCTTTTAAAATTTTCGAAAATTGTGTCTTTGATTTTCATAATTTTTAAGTTTGGTGTCCTTTACATGTTCTTGTTTTCTGTTAATTCTTTGAATTTTGTTCTTGGTGTTCTTCTTGATCTTCAAAGTGTTCTTGTTTTTATTTTTATTTTGATCTTAAAATTTTTAAGTTTGGTGTCTCTTTGTGTTTTTCTTTGCAATTTTCGAATTCTAGTGTCTTTAGATCTAAAAATTTTAAATTTGGTGTCTTTTTGTTGTTTTTCTCTTTCTTCATTAAATTCAAAAAAAAATATATCTTTTCCTATATTTTCTTAATTTTCGAAAATCTTGCCATTTAATTTTAAACATTTTTAAATTTGGGGTTTTCTTGTTACTCAAGTCAAGATTTAAATTTTAAAATCATATCTTTTAAAATCTTTTCAAATATTTTCTTTTAAAATTTGATTCTTAACTACCTTATGCTTCTTTTAAAATTTAAATTTCAAATCTTTTTAAATTAAAAACTATCTTTTTTATTTTGATTTCAAATCTTTTTGATTTAGTTCTTATCTTTTCTTAACTTCCTTATCTTATCTTTTTTGTCTAACTTATCTTATTTTTCTCTCTCCTTTTTTGAAAATCATCATCTAATTTTCAAATCTTTTTTAATTAACTAGTCTTTGTTTTTGAATTAATTAAATAAATAAAATAAAAATAAAAATATTTTAATTACAATTTACATCTTTATCCCTAATTCTTCTTATTCTTCTACCTTTCTTCATCATGAACCCAAATGGAAATGAAGAGTTCAGAAGAACTCTGAGGTCGTATACAACCCGCTCTGCTGACTTCTATGAAAGAAGTATTAGCATACCCCCCATCAGAGCAAGCAACTTTGAGTTGAACCCTCAACTCATTACTCTGGTGCAGCAAAACTACCGGTATTCTAGACTTTCACAGGAAGAACCTACTGAGTTTCTAGCAGATTTCTTACAGATTGCTGACACAGTACACAATGAGGGAGTAGACCAAGATGTCTACAGACTATTGCTCTTTCCTTTTGCTGTAAAGGACCAAGCAAATAAGTGGTTAGATAACCAGCCCAGATCTAGCTTGAAAACTTGGAAACAACTAGTGGACAAGTTTTTAAATCAATACTTCCCTCCAAGGAAACTGACCCAGCTGAGACTGGACATCCAAGGCTTCAAACAAGGAGATAATAAATCTCTTCATGATGCTTGGGGGAGGTATAGAAGGATGCTAAGAAAATGTCCCACTGAAATTCTACTATGAACTTTTAGACATGGCTAAAATGTCTCTGGACCACTCTGCTGGTGGTTCCATACATATGAGAAAGACCATTGAAGAGGCTCATGAGCTTATTGAGATAGTTGCCACTAATCAGCATCTGTACTCATCTGCTGAGACTCTTATGAAAGGAGAGTTTAAGGCAATATCTACTGAACCTAACCCTCCAAAATAGGATGGCCCATTGACTCAGCAACTACACGCCCTTGCCCAGCAAATACTAGAATTGTAAGAGGCTCTGTGAGAAACTCAGGCTTCTAACAGGAATATAGAAGCCCAGCTGAGTCAAACAAGGTAGCAGTTATCCAAGCAGATAACAGAGGAATGCCAGGCTATGCAATTGAGGAGTGGGAAATCCCTAAACACCCAACCTCAGTGCAACAAGAGGTCAAAGGAAAAAAGCTAACAGATGAACACCAGATTGTTGTCCAAGACATCTCCGAGGGTGTTGAATGCCCAAAGAAGAATGTCATTGGCGTTCAACATCAAGAAGGGGTATTCATCCCTAGCGTTGAATGCCCAAATGGGGGAAGCAACCTTGGCGTTGAATGCTCAAAAGGGGATGATGTCCCTGGCATTGAACGCTAGGAAGGGGGCAGCAATAAGGGCGTTGAACGACCTTGCAAGAATGGTCAGTCACCTACTGACAACACCCCTCATAAAGCTAGTAACCACCCTTCTAATACACAAGGAACTCAGCCTTCATCAACTAAGATTGATGAGTTTAAGGCTAAGATGCCATTCCCTCAAAAAATCTGCCAAGCGAAAAAAGATAAATAGTTTGCCCGCTTTGCGGATTATCTCAGAACATTAGAGATTAAGATCCCTTTTGCAGAGACTCTTGAACAGATACCTTCTTATGCTAAGTTTATGAAGGACATCTTAAGTCATAAGAAGGATTGGAGAGAGACAGAAATAGTCCTCCTCATTGAAGAGTACAGTGCAGTTATTCAAAACAGCTTACCAGAGAAACTTAAGGATCCTGAAAGTTTTATGATACCATGCACTCTAGGGAATGCTTGCACAAGGATAGCTCTATGTGATATTGGAGTAAGCATTAACCTAATACCTGCTTCATTAATAAAGAAGCTTTGCTTGACTGATGAAGTCAAACCAACTCGCATATGCCTTCAACTTGCTGATGGTTTTATTAAGATACCATCAGGAGTGGTTGAAAATATGATTGTTAGGGTTGGACCCTTTGCTTTTCCCACTGACTTTCTGGTGTTGGATATGGATGGGTGGTGCACAAAATTGTTACTCTCTTACAATTTCGCACACATGACCAGCAAGTGCACTGGGTCGTCCAAGTAATACCTTACGTGAGTAAGGGTCGAATCCCACGGAGATTGTTGGTTTGAAGCAATCTATGGTTATCTTGTAAATCTTAGTCAGAAAGTCAATTATGTTTATCAGTTAAATAGTGGAAAATAAAGGAGTGCGAATTAAATACTTGTTGTGCAGTATTAGAGAATATGTTGGAGTTTTGGAGATGCTTTGTCCTTTGAATCTCTGCTTTCTCCCTATCTTCTTCTTCACACACGCACGTCCCTCCTATGGCAAGCTGTGTGTTGGAGGATCACCGTTGTCAATGGCTACCATCTTTCCTTTCAGTGAAAATGGTCCAGGTGCGCTGTCACCACACGGCTAATCATCTGTAGGTTCTCGATCATACCGGAATAGGATTCGATGAGCAGAGCTCCCCACCCCCAATAATGGAGTTTAGAGACTCATGCCGTCAAAGAGTACAAAATTTAGATCTAAAATGTCATGAGATACAAAATAAGTCTCTAAAAGTTGTTTAAATACTCAACTAGTAACCTAGGTTTACAGAAAATGAGTAAACTATGATAGATAGTGCAGAAATCCACTTCTGGGACCTACTTGGTGTGTGCTGGGGCTGAGACTAAAGCTTCTCACGTGCCTGGGCTGTTTTGGGCGTTCAACGCCAGGTTGTAACCTGTTTCTGGCGTTGAACTCCACTTTGTAACTTGTTTCTGGCGCTGGACGCCAGACAGCAGCATGGAACTGGCGTTGAACGCCAGTTTACGTCATCTATCATTGAGCAAAGTATGGACTATTATATATTTCTGGAAAGCCCTGGATGTCTACTTTCCAACGCAATTGGAAACGCGCCATTTGGACTCATGTAGCTCCAGAAATTCCATTTTGGGTGCAGAGAGGTCAGAATCCAACAACATCAGCAGTCCTTTTTCAGCCTGAATCAGATTTTTGCTCAGCTCCCTCAATTTCAACCAGAAAATACCTGAAATTACAAAAAAACACACAAAATCATAGTAAAGTCCAGAAATATGAATTTTGCCTAGAAACTAATGAGAATAAACTAAAAACTAACTAAAATATACTAAAATCTATGTGAAATTAACCCCAAAAAGCGTATAAAATATCCGCTCATCACAACACCAAACTTGAACTGTTGCTCAAGCAACTAGTCAAATAAAATAGAAGACTAATAAGTCAAGAAGCAATAATATCTCAGAGTTTTTGAGTGAAGCTCAGATTCTAATTAGATGAGCGGGATTAGTAGCTTTTTGCTTCCGAACAGTTTTGGCATCTCACTTTATCCATTGAAGCTCAGAGTGGTTGGCATCTATAGGAACTTAGAATTCAGATAGTGTTATTGATTCTCCTATTTCATTATGATGATTCTTGGACACAGCTACTTTATGAGTCTTGGCCGTGGCCCTAAGCACTTTGTTTTCCAGTATTACCACCGGATACATAAATGCCACAGACACATAATTGGGTGAACCCTTTTAGATTGTGACTCAGCTTTGCTAAAGTCCCCAATTAGAGGTGTCCAGGGTTCTTAAGCACACTCTTCTTTTTGCTTTGGACCTTGACTTTAACCACTCAGTCTCAAGTTTTCACTTGACACCTTCACGCCACAAGCACATGGCTAGGGACAGCCTGGTTTAGCCGCTTAGGCCAGGATTTTATTCCTTTAGGCCCTCCTATCCACTGATGCTCAAAGCCTTGGGATCCTTTTTATTTACCCTTGCCTTTTAGTTTTAAGAGATTTTGGCTTTTTCTGCTTGCTTTTCTTTTTCTTTCTATATATTTTTTTTTCTGCAAGCTTTGTTCTTTGCTGCTTTTTCTTGCTTCAAGAAACATTTTTATGATTTTTCAGATTATCAATAACATGTCTCATGTTTATCATTCTTTCAAGAGCCAACATATTTAACAGTCTTAAACAACAAATTCAAAAGACATATGCACTGTTCAAGCATTCATTCAGAAGACTGAAGACATTGCCACCACATGTTACTAATTAGAATTTTTTTTCTTATTAGAACTCGAATTTTATTGCCTCTTATTCAAAAGATCTGCTATTTTATTCATGTTTGCTGATGATGAGAAAAATAAACTATAACTTAATTGGAGATAAAATCAAAATAGACACTAATTACTATTATATGACTCCTAAGGTAAGCTCCTATAACGACAACTATCACAGAGTTAAAGCAGAAATTGGAATTTAACAACCTTTGTTCTGGGAAGTGGATGTTCCTCGGATCTGTGGGGTGCTTGGTCCTTCAAGAGATAACTTCTGGCGCTTTAATTCCCTCAAGTCACGCCCTTGCTCTTCCTGTTCTTTAATCAAGTAGCAAAAAATTTGACTTTGTTCCTTCTGTTCCTTTATTATTTGTTCCATAGCTTCTTGCATCTTGGTAACTGATGTTTCAAGATACTCCCAATATTCAGATTGAGGGATTTCTGGGAGAAATTCCTGTGTTTTCTTCTTGATGGGGTCATCTTGTGCTTATGGATTAAGATACATTTGATATTTTTAAGGTAGGGTTTTTAGAAATTAGGGATTTTAGAAATCAGGGTTCTTAACATGTTTATGCAAGAAATCATGAATTGAAGTATGAAAATTAAGATTAAAATGAAAAATATGAAGAAAAAATGAATTTACCTCCTCCCCACCATCCTGGCGTTTGAACGCCCAAACGCTGCATGTTTTGGGCGTTCAACGCCCAAATGCTGCCTTTCCTGGGCGTTCAACGCCCAGCTGCTGCTTCTTTCTGGCGGTGAACGCCAGGAAGTCCTTTGTTACTGGGCGTTTTTCTGAACACCCAGAATGCTGTAAATCTGGCGTTAAACGCCCAGAAAGAGCTTCTTTCTGGCGTTTAACGCCCAAATGGCTATCCTCACTGGCGTTCAACGCCCAGTGGATGCTTCTGTTGGGCGTTGAACGCCCAAAACAGACTTTTACTGGCGTTTTCTTGCCAGTGAGCTCTTTTTCTCTGTTTTGTGTGCAAAATCTTTCTGTAACCCTGTGAACTTATGCAATTGATTATTTACCTTGTTATCAATGAACTTTATATAAACAAATAAAAATAAAAATAGGGCAAAATGCTTAGAGGATTGATGCCCCATGGCTGGGTTGCCTCCCAGCAAGCGCTTCTTTATTGTCTTTAGCTGGACCTTGCTGAGCTTTTAGTCTAGCTCAGCCTTGAGCACTCTTGCTCAACATTGCCTTCAAGATAGTGCTTGATTCTCTGTCCATTGACAATGAACTTCTTATCAGAATCAATATCTTGAAGCTCCACATAACCATATGGTGATACACTTGTAATCACATATGGTCCCCTCCACTGGGACTTCAGTTTACCGGGGAATAGCCTGAGCCTAGAGTTGAACAACAGAATTTTTTGTCCTGGTTCAAAGATTCTAGATGACAGCTTTCTCTCATACCACTTTTTTTATTTTTCTTTATAAAGCTTGGCATTTTCGAAAGCAGTGAATCTGTAGATGATATGGAGTCGCCACCTTGTGGCGAATCCCATACCGGACCATGGCAGAGTAAAGCTGTTTGTTGCAGAAGTGAGTGCCCCCATCACTGATTAGTATTCTAGGGACCCCAAACCTGCTGAAGATATTTTTCTGGAGGAACTTCAGCACTGTTTTAGTATCATTGGTGGGTGTGACAATGGCCTCAACCCATTTTGATACATAGTCAACTGCCACCAGAATATAAGTGTTTGAGAATGATGGTGGGAAAGGTCCCATGAAATCAATTCCCCATACGTCAAACAACTCAATCTCCAAGATTCCTTGTTGAGGCATGGCGTAACCATGAGGCAGATTACCAGCTCTTTGCAACTGTCACAGTTACGCACAAACTCTCAGAAATCTTTATAGAGTGTGGGCCAATAGAAACTCTTGCAGAAGCAACACCCATCTGATGATCCTGGGTTTTGAATCCTGCTTTGTGAGTAGATATTTAAGAGCAGCATGGTCAGTATACACAATCACTTTTGATCCTACTAAGTATGATCTGAACTTGTCAATGGCATAAACCACTGCAAGTAATTTTTTTCTGTGGTTGTGTAATTTTTCTGGGCATCATTTAAAATGCGACTAGCGTAATGAATGACGTGCAGAAGCTTGTCATGCCTCTATCCCAATACTGCACCAATGGCGTGATCACTGGCATCACACATTAGCTCAAATGGTAATGTCCAGTCTGGTGCAGAAATAACTGGTGCTGTGACCAGCTTAGCTTTCAGCGTTTCAAACGCCTGCAGACACTCTGTGTCAAACACAAATGGTGTGTCAGCAGCTAGCAGATTGCTTAGAGGTTTTGCGATTTTTGAAAAATCTTTTATAAACCTCCTATAGAATCCTGCATGCCTCAGAAAGCTTCTGATTGCCTTAACATTGGCAGGTGGTGGTAATTTCTCAATTACCTCTATTTTTGCTTGATCCACCTCTATTCCCTTGTTTGAGATTTTATGCCCAAGGACAATCCCTTCAGTCACCATGAAGTGACATTTTTCCCAATTTAAAACTAGGTTGGTCTCTTGGCATCTCTTCAAAACAAGTTTCAGGTGATCAAGACAGGAGCTGAATGAGTCTCCACATACTGAGAAGTCATCCATGAAGACCTCCAGAAATTTTTCCACCATATCAGAGAAAATAGAGAGCATGCATCTCTGGAAGGTTGCAGGCGCATTACATAGCCCAAATGGCATCCTTCTATAAGCAAACACTCCAGATGGACATGTGAATGCTGTTTTCTCTTGATCCTGGGGATCTACTGCAATCTGGTTATAGCCTGAGTAGCCATCCAAAAAGCAGTAATAATCATGACCTGCTAGTCTTTCTAGCATCTGGTCTATGAATGGTAAAGGAAAATGATCCTTTCTGGTGGCTGTATTGAGCCTTCTGTAGTCAATACACATGCG
>NC_029786.2:81510585-81557172 GCF_000816755.2 Arachis ipaensis | reverse complement strand
TGGTGGCTGTATTGAGCCTTCTGTAGTCAATACACATGCGCCACCCTGTAACTGTTCTTGTAGGAACCAGTTCATTTTTTTCATTATGAATCACTGTCATGCCTCCCTTTTTTGGGACGACTTGGACAGGTCTCACCCAGGAGCTATCAGAAATAGGATAAATAATCCCAGCCTCTAGTAATTTGGTGACCTCTTTCTGCACCACTTCCTTCATGGCTGGATTTAGCCGCCTCTGTGGTTGAACCACTGGTTTAGCATTATCCTCCAATAAGATTTTGTGCATGCATCTAGCTGGGCTTATGCCCTTAAGGTCACCTATGGACCACCCAAGAGCTGTCTTGTGTGTCCTTAGCACTTGAATAAGTGCTTCCTCTTCCTGTGGGTTTAAAGCAGAGCTTATGATCACTGGAAAAGTATCACCTTCTCCTAGATTTACATATTTCAGGGATGGTGGTAATGGTTTGAGCTCGGGTTTAGGAGGTTTTTCCTTTTCCAGAGAAAATTTCAGAGGCTCTTTAATCTCCTCTGAATCCTCCAAATCAGGCTGAGCATCTTTAAAGATGTCTTCCAACTCTGATTCGAGACTCTCAGCCATGTTGATCTCTTCTACCAAAGAGTCGATAAGATCAACTTTCATGCAGTCTTTTGGTGTGTTTGGATGCTGCATGTCTTTGACAGCATTCAACTTAAACTCGGTGCCTCTACAAATGGAATCTTTATTTCAAGAGTCCTGAGATAATCTGCAAAGCGAGCAAATTGCTTATCCTGCTCCTCTTTTCGGAGTTTTTGAGGATAAGGTATCTTGGCTTTATATTCCTCAACCTTAGTTGCTGTAGGTTTATTGCCTACAGAAGTGGTTGAGGAAGCCTTTTTAGAGGGGTTGTCATCAGCACTTGTGTGTGTCTGATCCCTCACTGGCAGTGGAGTGCCAGAGTTAGAAGCTGGAGTGACGTTAGACGCCAACTCCTTGTCTGTTCCTGGCGTCTGAACGCCAGAACTGTGCCCATTTTGGGCGTTCAACGCCAGATCCTGCCCATTTTGGGCGTTCAACGCCAGATCCTCGCTTGTTTCTGGCGTTGAACGCCAGTCCTTGCTTGTTACTGGCGTTGAACACCAGTCTTGGGCATGGTCTGGGCATTCAGCGCCAGCCTTCCACCAGATTTCTGGCGTTTTAGCGCCAGAATTACTTTTCCCTGGGCTCTTACTGTCCTCAGGTGAATTTTGGGTGGTTTGCTCATTCCTTAGCTCTTTGCTGCCTTGAGGTGGGGTATTTAATGTTTTCCCACTTCTTAATTGGACTGCTTGGCATTCTTCTGTTATTTGTCTTGACAGCTGCTGCTTTGTTTGCTTCAATTGTTCTTCCATATTTATATTAGCCATCCTTGTCTCTTGTAGTTTATCCTTGAATTCGGCTAACTGCTTTGTTAGAAAGTCCAATTGCTGATTGAATTCAGCAGCTTGTTTTACAGGGCTGAGTTCAGCAGTTATTGTTTTAACCTCTTCTTTCATGGAAGGGTCACTGCTTAGGTACAGATGCTGATTCCTGGCAACTGTATCAATGAGCTCTTGAGCCTCTTCAATTTTCTTTCTCATGTGGATAGATCCACCAGCTGAGTAATCTAGAGACATCTGAGCTCCTTCTGCAAGCCCATAATAGAAGATGTCTAACTGAACCCACTCTGAAAATATTTCAGAGGGGCATTTTCGTAGCATCTCTCTGTATCTCTCCCAGGCATCATAAAGAGATTCATTATCTCCTTGTTTGAAGCCTTGGATGTCCAGCCTTAGCTGTGTCATCCGTTTTGGGGGAAAGTATTGATTCAGGAATTTTTCTGTCAGCTGTTTCCATGTCCTTATGCTGGCCTTAGGTTGGTTATTTAACCACCTCTTAGCTTGATCTTTTACAGCAAACAGAAATAGTAATAGTCTGTAGACATCCTGATCTATTTCCTTATCATGTACTGTGTCAGCAATTTGTAAAAATTGTGCCAGAAACTCTGTAGGTTCTTCCTGTGGAAGACCGGAATACTGGCAGCTTTGCTGCACCATGATAATGAGCTGATGATTCAACTCAAAGCTACTGACTCCAATGGAGGGTATGCAGATACTCTTCCCATATGAAGCAGTAGAGGGGTTAGCATATGACCCCAGAGTCCTCCTGGACTGTTCATTTCCACTTAGATCCATGATGGAGAAAGGGAGATGATGTCAAATAAAAAAATTATTTTTATTTATTTATTTATTTATTTACTTATTTAGAAAATAAATAAATTAAAATAAAGTAAAAAAAATAGGTGAATATTTTCGAAAAAATTGAGGAGAGAGAAAGTGGTTAGGAAGTTTTGAAAAAGATATGATTTGGAAAAGATTTTAAATTTTGAAAAAAAAAATCTGAATTTTTAGAAAATAATTTTCGAAAATTTGTTTTAGAAATAGAGAGAAAAGATATTTTTGAATTTAGTGAGGAAAGAGAAAAACAATAAAATAGTACAAGATTTAAAATTTTTTTAGATCTAATGCTCCTAGTTTTCGAAAATTTTGGAGGGAAAACACCAAGGAACACCAAACTTAAAAATTTTAAGATCAAGACACAAGGAAAACTCAAGAACACTTTGAAGACTCACAAGAACACAAGAACATGAAGGAAGAACACCAAACTTAAAATTTTTTAGAAAACCAAACTAAAATTTTCGAAAAACACAAAAAAATCAACAAGAAAACACCAAACTTAAAGTTTGGCACAGAATTTAATAGAAAAATTACTTTTTTGAAAAGGATTTTTAATAAAACTGGTGCCCAATCATCAAGAATATAAACCAACACTCTAGCCAATTGGGCAATAAATGTAACACTTGTTTTGAAGAAGGATATTTTTTTTTTGAAAAGAAAATAAAGGACTCTGACCAAAAAGACAAAAATTTCCTAATCTAAGCAACAAAATTCACCGTCAGTTGTTCAAACTCAAACAATCTCCGGCAACGGCGCCAAAAACTTGGTGCACAAAATTGTTACTCTCTTACAATTTCGCACACATGACCAGCAAGTGCACTGGGTCGTCCAAGTAATACCTTACGTAAGTAAGGGTCGAATCCCACGGAGATTGTTGGTTTGAAGCAATCTATGGTTATCTTGTAAATCTTAGTCAGAAAGTCAATTATGTTTATCAGTTAAATAGTGGAAAATAAAGGAGTGCGAATTAAATACTTGTTGTGCAGTATTAGAGAATATGTTGGAGTTTTGGAGATGCTTTGTCCTTTGAATCTCTGCTTTCTCCCTATCTTCTTCACGCACGCACGTCCCTCCTATGGCAAGCTGTGTGTTGGAGGATCACCATTGTCAATGGCTACCATCCTTCCTTTCAGTGAAAATGGTCCAGGTGCGCTGTCACCGCACGGCTAATCATCTGTAGGTTCTCGATCATATCGGAATAGGATTTGCTGTCAAAAGGTACAAAGTTCAGATCTAAAATGTCATGAGATACAAAATAAGTCTCTAAAAGTTGTTTAAATACTCAACTAGTAACCTAGGTTTACAGAAAATGAGTAAACTATGATAGATAGTGCAGAAATCTACTTCTGGGGCCTACTTGGTGTGTGCTAGGGCTGAGACTAAAGCTTCTCACGTGCCTGGGCTGTTTTGGGTGTTCAACGCCAGGTTGTAACCTGTTTCTGGCGTTGAACTCCACTTTGTAACTTGTTTCTGGCGCTGGACGCCAGACAGCAGCATGGAACTGGCGTTGAACGCCAGTTTACATCATCTATCCTTAAGCAAAGTATGGACTATTATATATTTCTGGAAAGCCCTGGATGTCTACTTTCTAACGCAATTAGAAGCGCGCCATTTGGACTCATGTAGCTCCAGAAATTCTATTTTGAGTGCAGAGAGGTCAGAATCCAACAGCATCAGCAGTCCTTTTTCAGCCTGAATAAGATTTTTGCTCAGCTCCCTCAATTTCAGCCAGAAAATACCTGAAATTACAGAAAAACACACAAACTCATAGTAAAGTCCAGAAATATGAATTTTGCCTTGAAACTAATGAGAATAAACTAAAAACTAACTAAAATATACTAAAATCTATGTGAAATTAACCCCAAAAAGCGTATAAAATATCCGCTCATCAATGGGTACAAGAGTGCATCCCTTATCCTAGGAAGACCCTTCCTAGCTACAGGAAGAACCCTCATTGATGTGCAAAAAAGGGAAGTAACCCTAAGAGTCAATGAGGATGAATATGTGCTGAATGCTATTAAAGCCATGAAACATCGGACACCCCAGAGGAGTACTTGAGCATTGATATCATCGACTCCCTAGTGGAAAAAGTAAACATGGTTACCAGACTCGAGTTGGAGGATGCAGATGAAATACAGGAAACTTTAAGTGCTCCTAAAGAAGATGATAAACCTCCAAAACTCGAGCTCAAGCTATTACCATCTTCCCTGAAATATGCATTTCTAGGAGATAAAGACACTTATCATGTAATCATAAGCTCTGCTTTAGAGCCACAGGAAGAAGACGCACTAATTAAAGTGCTCAAAACTCACAAGACCGCCCTTGGGTGGACTATAAGTGACCTTAAAGGCATTAGCCCAACCCGATGCATGCACAAAATCCTGCTGGAGGATGACACCAAACTAGTGGTGCAACCACAAAGGCAACTAAATCCAGCCATGAAGGAAGTAGTGCGGAAGGAGGTCACTAAGCTCTGGGAGGCTGGAATCATTTATCCCATTTCTGACAGCCCCTGGGTGAGTGGTGTAGGAAAATCGTGATCGTTCATTCCTTGGTAACGGCGCTGAAAACTTTATACGCACGTTCATAATCTTAGTTCTTTGTCACAACTTCGCACAACTAACCAGCAAATGCACTGGGTCGTCCAAGTAATAAACCTTACGTGAGTAAGGGTCGATCCCACGGAGATTGTCGGCTTGAAGCAAGCTATAGTCACTTTGTAAATCTCAGTCAGGCGGATTCAATTGGTTATGGTGAAGTGATAATTAAAATAAAATTAAAATATAAAATAGGATAGAGATACTTATGTAATTCCTTGGTGAGAATTTCAGATAAGCGTATAGAGATGCTTTTGTTCCTCCTGAACCTCTGCTTTCCTGCTGTCTTCATCCAATCATTCCTACTCCTTTCCATGGCAAGCTTTATGTAGGGCATCACCGTTGTCAATGGCTACTTCCCGTCCTCTCAGTGAAAATGGTCCAAGATGTGCTGTCACCACACGGCTAATCATCTGTCAGTTCTTGATCATACTGGAATAGGATTCAGTAATCCTTTTGCGTCTGTCACTACGCCCAGCACTCGCAAGTTTGAAGCTCGTCACAGCCATCTCTTCCCGGATCCTACTCGGAATACCACAGAGAAGGTTTAAACTTTCCGGATCTCAAGAATGGCCACCAATAATTCTAGCCTATACCACAGACTCTGATCGTAGATCAGGAGGCTAAGAGATACGCATTCAAGCTTGTTTGCATGTAGAACGGAAGTGTTTGTTAGGCACGCGTTCATAAGTGAGAATGAAGATGAGCGTCACATAATCATCACATTCATCTTGTTCTTGTGTGCGAATGAATATCTTAGAGAAGAAATAGGCTTGAATTGAATAGAAAAATAAAGTACTTTGCATTAATTCATGAGGAACAGCAGAGCTCCACACCTTAATCTATGGTGTGTAGAAACTCTACCGTTGAAAATACATAAGAACAAGGTCCAGGCATGGCCGAATGGCCAGCCCCCATAAAGGTCTAAGATAGCATAAAACTAATCAAAGATTAGATTCCTAACATGATAGTAAAAAGTTCTATTTATACTAAACTAGTTACTAGGGTTACAGAAATGAGTAAATGATGCAGAAATTCACTTTCGGGCCTATTTAGTGTGTGCTTGGGCTGAGCATTGAAGCTTTTCCATGTAGAGGTCTTTCTTGGAGTTAAACACCAGTTTGTAACCTGTTTCTGGCGTTTAACTCTGCTTTGCAACCTGTTTCTGTCGTTTAACTCCAGAATAGGGCAGAGAGCTGGCGTTGAACGCCAGTTTGCGTCATCTAAACTCGAGCAAAGTATGGACTATTATATATTGCTGGAAGGCCCTGGATGTCTACTTTCCAACGAAATTGAGAGCGCGCCATTTGGACTTCTGTAGCTCCAGAAAATCCACTTTGAGTGCGGGGAGGTCAGAATCCAACAACATCTACAGTCCTTCTTCAGCCTCTGAATCTGATTTTTGCTCAAGTCCCTCAATTTCAGCCAGAAATTACCTGAAATCACAGAAAAACATACAAACTCATAGTAAAGTCTAGAAATGTGATTTTTATTTAAAAACTAACAAAAATATACTAAAAATTAACTAAATCATACTAAAAACCATGTAAAAACAATGCCAAAAAGCGTATAAATTATCCGCTCATCACAACACCAAACTTAAATTATTGCTTGTCCCCAAGCAACTAAAAATCAAATAGGATAAAAAGAAGAGAATATACTATAAATTCCAAAATATCAATGAAACTTAGCTCCAATCAGATGAGCGGGACTAGTAGCTTTTTGCCTTTTGAATAGTTTTGGCATCTCACTTTATTCATTGACTGATGCTCAAAGCCTTGGATCCTTTTTATTACCCTTGCCTTTTGGTTTTAAGAGCTATTGGCTTTTTGCTCTTGCCTTTTGATTTAAAGAGCTATTGGCTTTTTCTGCTTGCTTTTTCTTTTTCTTTCTCTTTTTTTTTCGCCATTTTTCTTTTCTCTTTTTTTTTTCGCAAGCTTTTGTATTCACTGCTTTTTCTTGCTTCAAGAATCAATTTTATGATTTTTCAGATTATCAATAACATTTCTCCTTTTTCATCATTCTTTCAAGAGCCAACATATTTAACATTCATAAACCACAATATCAAAAGACATATGCACTGTTCAAGCATTCATTCAGAAAATAAAAAGTATTGTCACCACAACAAAATAATTAAACTAGTTTCAAGGATAAATTTGAAACCATGTACTTCTTGTTCTTTTGTTTTTAGAATAGTTTTCATTTAAGAGAGGTGATGGATTCATAGGACATTCATAGCTTTAAGACATAGACACTTAAACACTAATGATCATGTAATAAAGACACAAACATAAATAAACATGAAGCATAGTAAATGAAAAACAGGAAAATAAGAACAAGGAGATTAAAGAACGGGTCCACCTTAGTGAGGGTGGCGTCTTCCTCTTCTTAAAAAACCAATGGTGCTCTTGAGCTCCTCTATGTCTCTTCCTTGTCTTTGTTGCTCCTCCCTCATAGCTCTTTGATCTTCTCTAATCTCATGGAGAATGATGGATTGCTCTTGGTGTTCCATCCTTAGTTGTCCCATGTTGGAACTTAATTCTCCTAGGGAGGTGTTGATTTGCTCGCAATAGTTTTGTGGAGGGAAGTGCATTCCCTGAGGCATCTCAGGGATTTCATGGTGAGGAATTTCCTTATGCTCTTGTTGAGGTCTATAATCTCTTGTTGTGTAGTCAAATGCTCTACTACTGAGCTATGGACCCTTGAGATGAATCTCTCCATCTCCCATGACTTGGAGGTGGAAGCTTTTGTCTTCCCTTTCCTCTTCCTAGAGGTTTCTCCGGCCTTAGGTGCCATAAATGGTTATGAAAAAATAAAAAGCAATGCTTTTACCACACCAAACTTAGAAGGTTTGCTCGTCCTCGAGCAAAAGAAGAGAAGAAGGAGGAGAAGAAGAAGAAAATGGATGAGATGGAGAGGTGTGAGTGGTTCGGCCAAAGGGGGTTTTAGGTGGTTATGATGTGTGAAAAGGAGGGAGTGATGGTTTGAATTTGAATGGGTGGGTGTAGGTGGGTTGTATGATGGTTTTGGAGGAGTAATGGAGGTGATTGGTGAAGGGTATTTGGGAAAGAGGGTTATGAAAAAGTGTGAAGAGAGAGAGTTAGGGTAGGTGGGGATCCTGTGGGTCCACAGATCCTGTGGGGTCCACAAATCCAGTGGGGTCAAAGACTTAACATCCCTGCTCCAATTAGGCGTGTAAAACGCCCTCAGCATGCATGTCTGGCATTAAACGCCAGCTTGCTGCTTGTTTATGGCGTTTAACGCCACTTCCATGCTTTGTTCTGGCGTTAAACGCCAGTCTGGTGCTTGTTTCTGGTGTTTAATGCCAGCTTGATGCTTCTTTCTGGCGTTAAACGCCAGTTTGATGCTTCTTACTGGCATTTAAATGCCAGTAAGTTCTTCCTCCAGGGTGAGCTGTTTTTAAAGCTGTTTTTCATTCTGTTTTTGATTTTTCAGTAGTTTTTGTGACTCCACATGATCATCAACCTAAAAAAATAAAATAACAATAAAAAATAAATAAATATAATTAAATAACATTGGGTTGCCTCCCAACAAGTGCTTCTTTAATGTCAATAGCTTGATAGTGGACTCTCATGGAGCCTCACAGATATTCAGAGCAATGTTGGGACCTCCCAACACCAAACTTAGAGTTTGAATGTGGGGGTTCAATACCAAACTTAGAGTTTGGTTGTGGCCTCCCAACACCAAACTTAGAATTTGACTGTGGGGGCTTTGGTTGACTCTGCAGTGAGAGAAGGTTTTCATGCTTCCTCTCCATGGTTACAGAAGGAGATCCTTGAGTTTTAAATACAAGGTTGTCCTCATTTAGTTGAAGGACCAATTCTCCTCTGTCCACATCAAGCACAGCTCTTGCTATGGCTAGGAAGGGTCTTCCAAGGATGATGGATTCATCCTCATCCTTCCCAGAGTCTAGGATTATGAAATCAGCAGGGATGTAAAGGCCTTCAACCTTTACTAACACGTCCTCTACTTGTCCATAAGCCTATTTTCTTGAGTTGTCTGCCATCTCTAATGAGATTCTGACAGCTTGTACCTCAAATATCCCAAGTTTCTTCATTATAGAGAGTGACATTAAGTTTATTCCTGACCCCAGGTCACACAGAGCCTTCTCAAAGGTCATGGTGCCTATGTTACAGGGAATTAGAAATTTACCAGGATCCTGTTTCTTTTGAGGTAATTTATGCCTATCCAATGCATTCAGTTCATTGGTGAGCAAGGGAGGTTCATCTTCCCAAGTCTCATTACCAAATAATTTGGCATTCAGCTTCATGATTGCACCAAGGTATTTAGCAACTTGCTCTTCAGTAATGTCTTCATCCTCTTCAGAGGATGAATACTCATCAGAGCTCATGAAGGGATGAAAGAGGTTCAATGGAATATCTATGGTCTCTAGATGAGCCTCAGATTCCTTTGGTTCCTCAAAAGAAAACTCTTTTTTGGTCACTGAGCGTCCTAGGAGGTCTTCCTCACTAGGATTCACGTCCTTCTCCTCCTCTTTGGGTTCGGCCACACCAAGTAAGGTAATGGCCTTGCACTCTCTTTTTGGATTCTCTTCTGTATTGCTTGGGAGAGTACTAGGAGGAATTTCAGTGACCCTTTTACTCAACTGGCCCACTTGTGCCTCCAAATTTCTAATGGAGGACCTTTTTTCATTCATGAAACTTAAAGTGGCCTTAGATAGATCAGAGACTATATTTGCTAAGCTAGATGGATTCTGCTCAGAATTCTCTGTCTGTTGCTGAGTGGATGATGGAAAAGGCTTGCTATTGCTAAACCTGTTTCTTCCACCATTATTAAAGCCTTGTTGAGGCTTTTGTTGATCCTTCCATGAGAAATTTGGATGATTTCTCCATGAGGGATTATAGGTATTTCTATAGGGTTCCCCCATGTAGTTCACCTCTGCTATTGCAGGGTTCTTAGGATCATAAGCTTCTTCTTCAGAAGATGCCTCTTGAGTACTGTTGGATGCAGCTTGCAATCCATTCAGACTCTGAAAAATCATATTGACTTGCTGAGTCAATATTTTATTCTGAGCCAATATGGCATTCAGAGTATCAATTTCAAGAACTCCCTTCCTCTGAGGCATCCCATTACTCACATGATTTCTTTCAGAAGTGTACATGAACTGGTTATTTGCAACCATGTTAATGAGTTCCTGAGCTTCTGCAGGCGTTTTCTTTAGGTGAATGGATCCACCTGCAGAATGGTCCAATGACATCTTTGATAATTCAGACAGACCATCATAGAATATATCCAGGATGGTCCATTATGAAAGCATGTCAGAAGGACACTTTTTGGTCAGTTGCTTGTATCTCTCCCAAACTTCATAGAGGGATTCACCTTCTTTCTGTTTGAAGGTTTGAACATCCACTCTAAGCTTGCTAAGCTTTTGAGGAGGAAAGAACTTGGCTAAGAAAGTCGTGACCAACTTATCCCAAGAGTTCAGGCTATCTTTAGGTTGAGAGTCCAACCATATTCTAGCTCTGTCTCTTACAGCAAACGGGAAAAGCATAAGCCTGTAGACCTCGGAGTCAACCCCATTGGTCTTAACAGTATCACAGATCTACAAGAATTCAGTTAAGAACTGAAAAGGATCTTCTGATGGAAGTCCATGAAACTTACAGTTCTGTTGCATCAGAGAAACTAATTGAGGCTTTAGCTCAAAATTGTTTGCTCCAATGGCAGGGATTGAGATGCTTCTTCTATGTAAATTGGAATTTGGTGTAGTAAAGTCACCAAGCATCTTCCTTGCATTGTTATTATTTTCGGCCATGTCTTCTTCTTTTTCGAAAATTTCTGTCAGATTTTCTCCAGAGAGTTATGCTTTAGCTTCCCTTAGCTTCCTCTTCAGAGCCCTTTCAAGTTTAGGATCAGCTTCAACAAGAAGGTTCTTATCCTTGTTCCTGCTCACATGAAAAAGAAGAGAACAGAAAAGAAAATATGGAATCCTCTATGTCATAGTATAGAGATTCCTTATGTGAGTATAAGAAGAGAAGAATAGAAGAAGAGAAATTCGAACACCAAGAGGAAGAGAGGGTTCGAATTTTTAGATGAAGAGGAGTGTTAGTAAATAAATAAATAATTAGAAGGAGATGAGGGAGAAGAATTTTCGAAAATCATTGAAAAGAAAAGAAAAATATATTTTTTTAATTTAAATTTAAAGTTAAAATTCGAAATAAAATAAAATTTAAAAATAAAAATAAAAAAAAGAAAAATTAAATTAAATTAAAATTCAAAAAAATTAGTTAATTAAAAAGGAATTTTGAAAAAGAGGAAGGTGATTTTCGAAAATTAGAGAGAGAGAATTAGTTAGGTAGTTTTGAAAAAGATAAGAATCAAACAAAAAGATAGGATTAATTTGAAAAAGATTTGAAAATCAAATTGAAAAGATAAGAGGTTAGAAAAGATTTTGAAATTGATTTTGAAAAAGATGTGATTGAAACTTATTTTGAAAAAGATTTGAAAAATAAATTTTAAGATATTTGATTTTGAAAATTAAAGTTGATTACTTGACTAACAAGAAACAAAAAGATATGAATTTAAAATTTAAAGATTGAACCTTTCTTAATAGGCAAGTAACAAACTTAAAATTTTTTGAATCAATCACATTAATTCTTAGTAAAGATTTTGAAATTATGAAACAAAATAAGAAAAAGATTTTTGAAAATCAATTTGAAATTTTCGAAAATATGAAAGAAAAAATGAAAAAGATTTGATTTTTGAAAAAGATTTGAAAACGATAGGATTTTTAAATTGAAAATTTGATTTGACTCATAAGAAACAACTAAATTTTAAAAAGTTTTAAAAAAGTCAAGTCAAATTTTTGAAAATTTATGAGAAATAAGGGAAAGATATTTTTTTTTATTTTTAAATTTTTAATGATGAAAGAGAAAAACATCAAAAAGACTCAAGACATAAAAATTTTGGATCAAAACAAAGGAAACATGCAAGAACACTTTGAATGTCAAGATGAACACCAAGAACACTTTGAATGTCAAGATAAACACCAAGAACTTATTTTTGAAAATTTTTAAGAAAAGAAAAACATGCAAGACACCAAAATTAGAAATTTTCAAACTTTAGACACTAACAAATTGAAAATGCATATGAAAAACAAGAAAAGACACAAAACATAAAAGTGCAAAGACCAAACAAAGCAAATCATCAAGAACAACTTGAAGATTATGAAGAACACCATGCATGAGTTTTCGAAAATTTTAATGAAATTAAAAAGATGCAATTGACACCAAACTTAAAATTGACACAAGACTCAAACAAGAAACATCAAATTTTTGGTTTTTATGGTTTTATTAAAATTTTTTTGGATTTTTTTCGAAAATTAATTGGAAAAGAAAAATAAGGATTTCAAAATTTTTAATGAGAATTCCAAGAATCATGCAATGTTAGTCTAAAGCTCCAGTCCAGGAATTAGACATGGCTTAGTAGCCAGCCAAGCTTTCAGTGAAAGCTCCGGTCCAAAACACTAGACATGGCCAATGGCCAGCCAAGCTTCAGCAGATACAAATCAGGCATATAATAGCTGATTAGATGAGAGTCCAAGGACTCTTGCCATGATAAGTGGAAGCCTCAGTCCAAAAATTTAGACATGCCTAGACAGCCAGCCAGGCTTCAACAAATCATGAAGAAACTCTAGAATTCATTCTTAAAAATTCTGAAGAATATAGAATAATTTATTTTTATTAAATTATTATTTTTTTTGAAAATTTTTCGAAAATAAAAAGAATAAAAACAAAAAGCTTAAAATTAAAATAAAATTACCTAATCTGAGCAACAAGATGAACCGTCAGTTGTCCAAACTCGAACAATCCCCGGCAACGGCGCCAAAAACTTGGTGTGGGAAAATCGTGATCATTCATTCCTTGGTAGTGGCACTGAAAACTTTATACGCACGTTCATAATCTTAGTTCTTTATCACAACTTCGCACAACTAACCAGCAAGTGCACTGGGTCGTCCAAGTAATAAACCTTACGTGAGTAAGGGTCGATCCCACGGAGATTGTCGGCTTGAAGCAAGCTATAGTCACTTTGTAAATCTCAGTCAGGCGGATTCAATTGGTTATGGTGAATTGATAATTAAAATATAATTAAAATATAAAATAGGATAGAGATACTTATGTAATTCCTTGGTGAGAATTTCAGATAAGCGTATAGAGATGCTTTTGTTCCTCCTGAACCTCTGCTTTCCTACTGTCTTCATCCAATCATTCCTACTCCTTTCCATGGCAAGCTTTATGTAGGGTATCACCGTTGTCAATGGCTACTTTCCGTCCTCTCAGTGAAAATGGTCCAAGATGCGCTGTCACCGCACGGCTAATCATCTGTCGGTTCTCGATCATATTGGAATAGAATTCAGTAATCCTTTTGCGTCTGTTACTATGCCCAGCACTCGCGAGTTTGAAGCTCGTCACAGCCATCCCTTCCCGGATCCTACTCGGAATACCACAGACAAGGTTTAGACTTTCCGGATCTCAAGAATGGCCGCCAATAATTCTAGCCTATACCACGAAGACTATGATTGTAGATCAGGAGGCTAAGAGATACGCATTCAGGCTTGTTTGCATGTAGAACGGAAGTGTTTGTCAGGCACGCGTTCATAAGTGAGAATGAAGATGAGCGTCACATAATCATCATATTCATCATGTTCTTGTGTGCGAATGAATATCTTCGAGAAGAAATAGGCTTGAATTGAATAGAAAAACAGTAGTACTTTGCATTAATTCATGAGGAACAGCAGAGCTCCACACCTTAATCTATGGTGTGTAGAAACTCTACCATTGAAAATACATAAGAACAAGGTCCAGGCATGGCCAAATGGCCAGCCCCCATAAAGGTCTAAAATAGCATAAAACTAATCAAAGATCAGATTCCTAACATGATAGTAAAAAGTTCTATTTATACTAAACTAGTTACTAGGGTTACAGAAATGAGTAAATGATGCAGAAATTCACTTCCGGGCCCACTTGGTGTGTGCTTGGGCTGAGAATTGAAGCTTTTACGTGCAGAGGTCTATCTTGGAGTTAAACGCCAGTTTGTAACCTATTTCTGGCATTTAACTCTGCTTTGCAACCTGTTTCTAGCGTTTAACTCCAGAATAGGGCAGAGAGCTGGCGTTGAACGCCAGTTTGCGTCATCTAAACTCGGGCAAAGTATGTACTATTATATATTGCTGGAAAGCCCTGGATGTCTACTTTCCAACGATATTAAGAGCGCGCCATTTGGACGCTTGTAGCTCCAGAAAATTCACTTTGAGTGCAGGGAGGTCAGAATCCAACAGCATCTGCAGTCCTTCTTCAGCCTCTAAATCTGATTTTTGCTCAAGTCCCTCAATTTCAGCCAGAAATTACCTGAAATCACAGAAAAATATACAAACTCTTAGTAAAGTCTAGAGATGTAATTTTTATTTAAAAACTAACAAAAAGTATACTAAAAATTAACTAAATCATACTAAAAACTATGTAAAAACAATGCCAAAAAGCGTATAAATTATCCGCTCATCAGTGAGCCCTATCGAAGTTGTTCCCAAAAGGGGAGGCATGACAGTGGTTCATAATGAAAAGAATGAACTGATCCCTACAAGGACAGTTAAAGGGTGGTGTATGTGTATTGACTATAGGAAGCTCAATAACGCTACCAGAAAGGATCATTTTCCGTTACCATTTATTGATCAAATGCTAGAGAGACTAGTAGGGTACAATCAAATAGCAGTGGATCTATAAGATCAAGAGAAGACAGCATTCACATCCCCATATGGCGTGTTTGCCTATAGGCAAATGTCATTTGGCCTGTGTAATGCACCTGCCACCTTCCAGAGATGCATGCTTTCCATCTTATCTGATATAGTGGTGAAGTTCCTTGAAGTGTTCATGGATGACTTCTCTATCTTTGGAGACTCATTTGACTCCTGCCTTGATCATTTGGCCCTAGTCTTGAAAAGATGCCAAGAGACAAACCTAGTTTTGAATTGGGAAAAATGCCACTTCATGGTGACTGAGGGCATTGTTCTTGGGTATCGGATTTCAGACAAGGGGATAGAAGTGGATCAAGCTAAAGTACAGGTGATTGAATGATTGCCACCACCTACTAATGTCAAGGCAATCAGAAGTTTCCTAGGACATGCAAGATTCTATAGGAGGTTCATAAAGGACTTTTCTAAAATCTCAAAACCCCTGTGTAATCTCTTGGCCACTGACGTTCCCTTTGTCTTTGACCAAGAATGCCTGCACACCTTTGAGACTCTAAAAGCTAAGCTTATCACTGCGCCTGTAATCTCTGCACCCAACTGGGACTTACCATTTGAACTGATGTGTGATGCCAGTGACCATGCCATTGGCGCAGTTCTGGGGCAGAGACATGACAAGCTTCTACATGTCATTTATTATGCCATTCAGGTTCTAAATGACGCACAGAAGAACTATACTACCACAGAAAAGGAATTACTTGCAGTGGTTTATGCCATTGACAAGTTTAGATCCTATTTAGTAGGATCTAAGGTCATTATCTACATTGATCATGCTACTCTAAGGTATCTACTCACTAAGAAGGATTCTAAGCCCATGCTCATAAGATGTGTATTACATATGCAAGAGTTTGATATAGAAATTAGAGACAGAAAGGGTACAGAAAATCAAGTGGCTGACCACTTGTCTCGGATTGAACCAGTGGCAGGGACTTCTCCCCCTTCCATTGACATATTCGAAACCTTTCCAAATGAGTAACTCTATGCCATCTGGATAGTACCTTGGTCTGCAGACATTGCAAATTACAAGGCTATAAGTTTATTCTCAAAGAGTACAACATGCAGCAAGTCGGAAACTAATGCATGATGCAAAGTACTACTTGTGGGATGAACCATATCTCTTTAAGAGATGCTCGGACGGAATAATCCGATGCTATGTATTTGAAGAAGAGGCACAGAAAATTCTATGGCATTGCCATGGCTCAGACTATAGAGGACACTTTGGAGGTGAGCGAACAAAGGTTATCCAAAGTGGCTTCTACTAGCTAACACTCTTCAAGGATTCTTGAGAGTTTGTCCGTAACTGTGACAGTTGCTAGAGGGCTGGTAATCTCCCTCATGGTCACGACATGCCTCAACAAGGAATCTTAAAGATTGAGCTGTTTGATGTATGGGGCATAAACTTCATGGGACCCTTCCCAACTTTATACTCAAACACCTACATCCTTGTGGCAGTAGACTATGTGTCTAAATGGGTTGAAGCAATAGCATCACCCACTAATGACACCAGAGTAGTAATGAAGTTCCTTCAAAAGAACATCTTTAGCAGATTTGGTGTCCCTCGAACACTGATTAGTGATGGAGGTACTCATTTCTGCAACAGACAGCTTGATTCTGTCTTAAGCCGTTATGGAGTTCACCATAAAGTGGCAACTCCATATCATCCCCAAATAAATGGGCAAGCTGAAGTCTCAAATAGAGAACTAAAGCAAATCCTAGAAAGGACAGTAAGCGTCTCTAGAAAGGATTGGGCTAGAAAGCTTGATGATGCTCTATGGGCATATAGAATAGCTTTCAAAACCCCATTGGAACCTCACTATATCAGCTGGTATATGGGAAATCCTATCATTTTCCAGGGAACCTAGAACACAAGGATTATTGGGCAACTAGATTCCTCAACCTTGATGCTAAAGCAGCCAGAGAAAAACGGTTACTCCAACTAAATGAGTTGGATGAATTCCGACTAGCTGCATTTGAGAATGCAAACATCTATAAAGAAAAAGCAAAAAGATGGCATGACAGGAAGATATCTTCCAGAGTCTTTGAACCAGGACAAAAGGTCCTGCTCTTCAACTCAAGACTCAACTTATTCCTTGGGAAACTCATATCCCACTGGAAGGGACCGTATGTGATTACTAGTGTATCACCTTACAGGCACATAGAACTTCAAGGTAAAGATCCAAACAACAGGTTCACTGTCAATGGACAGAGGGTCAAGCATTACCTTAAAGGAGAAATAGAGCCAAGAGGCTCAACACTGCTACTAAGTTAAGTACAGTGAAGTCCAGCTAAAAACATTAAAGAAGCGCTTATTGGGAGGCAACCTAATGATTAATAGCATATTATTTTCTATTATTCATGTTTTAATTAGTTTTCATTATAATTAGTTCTTAATTAATTTATTTTTAATGATAGTGATCATGAACAGTGTTTAAACAGAGACAGGATGATTCAGAATAGAAAACAGAACACCCTGGAGGAAGCATCTCTCTGGTGTTAAATGCCAGAAAAGGGTGGGAATTGGGCGTTTAAACGCCCACAGAGGCAGATAGCCTGGTGTTGAACACCAGCCTGGCGTTCAACGCCCAACAAGGAGGGCAGCCTGGTGTTGAACACCAGAATGGGTGCCAGGGCGTTCACCCATTCTGGTGTTCAACACCCAGCAAGTAGGGACAGCAGCGTTAAAACGCCAGAATGCAGCCATTCTGGGCGTTTAACACAAACAAGACAAGTAAGGGAAGTAATTTCCAAAACCTTATCTTTTCTTCATTCAACCTATCATTTTAAATTTCAATTTTTGAAATTCCATGACTTTTAAATCAAATCTTTTTCAAAACCTCATATCTTTTTCAACTAGTTTTCAAATTTTTTCAAATCTTTTCATATCTTTTAAATCCTTGTTCAGATCTTTTAAAACTTTAAAATCTTTTCCTTACTACTTATCTTATCTTTTATATCTTTTTCATATCTTTTTCACATATTTTAAGTTTAAAAACTTATCTTTTTCTATCTTTTTCAAAACTTCTTTTATCTTTCTTTAACCATTGTTTTCAAAAATCCCCTCTCCCCTCCCTATATATATATATATATATATCCGTGCTCCCCTCTCACTTATTCACCACCTCTCCATTCGAATTCTCTTCTTCTATTCTCCGATCCTTCACTTTCTTATTCTTCCTTTCTTACCTTGTGCTCGAGGATGAGCAAACCTTTTAAGTTTGGTGTGGAAGGAGCCCTATTCTCTCATTGAGATTCAAATCCCATGGCTCCAAGAAGTGGCAAGACTGCTCAAAGAAACAAGAAGGAAGATGACCCAACAGTTATTTTCAAACTTGTTAGATTCTACACCAAGAAACATGAAGAACATTATCAAAAAATAATGAGTAAGAGACCAGTAATCCCTGAGGTCAGATTCAAATTAGGAGAAGAAGAATACCCGGAGATTCAAGAGCAAATTCAAAAGAGAAGCTGGGAGATTCTAGCCAATCTTGAGATCACTGTTGGATACAACATGATCCATGAATTCTATGCAAATATGTGGATGACAGATAAGCAAAAGAAGGATGGAACAACATTCCATACTTTTCGTACTATGGTCAGGGAAAAGATCATTTATTTTCATCTGAATAGGGTGAGAGAGATCTTTAAATTACCCTTAAAAAAGGATGACTCTGATCCCTACAATAGAAGGGTGGTAGCCAACTCAAAGCTGGATCAAGTCCTAGAGGACATATGCCTACCTGGAACTCAATAGATTGAGGATGCAAAAGGCAAGCCAAACCAGCTGAAAATAATAGACCTCAAGCCAATTGCTAGAAGATGGCTAAACTTCATTGGGCATTCTATACTCCCTACAAGTAACCGCTCTGAAGTCACTATTCAGAGAGCCGTGATGATTCACTGCATCATGATGGAGAATGAGGTAGAAGTTCACCAAATAATCCCCCGTGAGATGTACAAGTTGGCAAATAGGATGTCTACTCATGCCATACTGGCCTACCCAAACCTTATCTTTCGCCTATGCCAAGAGGCTAAAGTCCTGATCTACGTGGATACATTTATTCCAGTGGAAAGCCCAATCACCAAGCAAGTGATGGAAAGTTCTAAGGTACTAGAGGGTCATCCCAAAAGGAAGGCACTTGTGCCTTCCCAAGAGATCCCTTCAATTGAATATTGGGATCGGTTGAAAGCATCTGTGATGCACCTGCAAACCACCTTGGATCAACTAAGAGAGGAGCAAAAAGATCAAACTAGCATGATTTGCAAACTGATCAAGGAACAAGAGAAGCAAGAGCATGAGATAGAGGAGTTGAAGCGCTAGAAGCTCTCCCCTGAAGAGCCCAGCGCCCCTCAAGCTTGAGGTTGTTGAGTTTCAGCCTTATGACTATTCCAATTTCTATTTTTCATATTTCTGTTATTCTAATTCCTGTTTCTCATATTTAGGTTTACATGATCACTAGTAGTATTTAAGTCTTTATTTTTATTTTATTGTCTTTTAATTTAAGAATTGCATGAGCATTAGAAATTAAGTTTTATTTTCCAAATTAGCTATAAAATACTCCTCTTATCATCATTAAACATGAATAAATTAGTGATTTTTTTAGAAGAATTAGATATGCATAAATTTTTGAGTTTTATAATAACAATAATCAATTATTTTTTATGTGGTGGCATTGATCTTGTTTTCTAAATGTATGAATGAACAGTGCATATTTGAAATTGGAATTAAGAATGTTGGCTCTTGAAAGAATGATGATGAAAGTGAAATATTATTGGTAATATGAAAAATCGAAAAATTAATTCTTGAAGCAAGAAAAAGCATACCAAAAAAAAAAAACAAGCAGAAAAAGCCAATAACCCTTTAAACCAAAAGGCAAGGGTAAAAGGATCCAAGGCTTTGAGCATCAATAGTTAGGAGGGTTTAAAAGAAACAAAATCTTGGCCTAAGCAGCTCAAACAAGCTGTCCCTAACCATGTGCTTGTGGTGTGAAGGTGTCAAGTGAAAAGCTTGAGACCGAACAGTTAAAGTCGTGATCCAAAGCAAAAAGAGTGTGCTTAAGAACTCTGGACACCTCTATCTGGGGATTCTAGCAAAGCTGGATCACAATCTGAAAGGGTTCACCCAGTTAAGTGTCTGTGGCATTTATGTATCCGGTGGTAATACTGAAAACCAAAGTGCTTAAGGCCATGGCCAAAACAAAAAAAAAAGCTGTGTTCAAGAATTAAAAAGAACTAAACTAGGAGAGTCAATAATATCATATGGATTCTAAGTTCCTAAAGATGCCAACACTTCTAATTTTCAATGGATAGGGAGATGCCAAAACTATTCAGAAGCAAAAAGCTACTAAGTCTGGCTCATCTAATTGAAACTGAGTTTCATTGAAAGTGATGAAAGTGATGTTTAGTTATTATTACATGTTTGTTTGGGTTGCTATTGTTGATTCTATTCATTGAGTGTTCATAGTTTTAAGTATTTTTGCAATTTTGCTATATTTTGTGAATATGCCAACCAAGTGTTTGTTGAAATGTCAATTTTGAACATGGAGTAGATTTCCACTCCTTGACTTGGAAAAATGAGTTTATAGGATACTAGAGTCATAATGTCCAATATTTAGTGGTAATTATTTGATTGTTAGTTGTTCTTGTTTCTACTAACACTAGCTTTTTACTAAGGTAAATAGTAAGTTAGTACAATTGAGTGCCATAATTTTGGTTGTTGTGAATATGTGAATAATGTAAATAGCTTGCTTTTTGGTTGTTTGTTTGTTTTTGTTAGTAATTAGGATTTTGTTTCTTTTTTTATTGATGTCTTGTGTTTTTATTTTCTACTTTCTCTATGAGTTATCACCCTCCTTGCTTGGAGTTTGGTTGTGATTATATTGTAGGGTATGGCAACTTCAACTTTGGATTGCATTATAAGATGGGAGAACCAATTGAGGGAGGAACCCTATGCATATGAGCAACACTCATGGCAACCACCTCCCTCATGTTACAATGAGCCAAACCCTCCCCAATGTGCATACCAAACCTAAAGATATGAACCATACCCCCTACACAACCCTCAACCACCAAACCCTCAAGCACCACACCACCCACCTTCATAGAATCTGAATGCTTATGCACCTTGCCACCAACTATATGAACTATCACCTCCTTACACATCACCTCAAGATACTCATCAACATGAATCACTTTTCACATATACAACCTTTCTCCCAACCAAAGTACCTTCTTTTTTACCTCAATGTAAAGTTCTCCAACCGTTGATCCAAGAACAACAAGAACTTCCAGTTTTTCTCCAAAAGCAAGAAGAATCTCGAAAGAAGCAAGGGCAATTCATAGCTACTATAGCCGAAGTGGTGAACCGCTTAGTTCTACTATGGTCAATCGATCAAAGCGCTTTCCTTGAGGAATGTGGAGGATCAACTAAAGCGTGTAGTGAGGAGAAGAACATGGAGTCTCAAGAGGAAGAAGATGAGCTAAGGTATGAATTGCAACAAGAGGAGGAAGGTGAAACAATTGAACCGGAAAAGGTAAAGGAAGAACTGAGGGAAATTGATCAAGAAGTAGATTCCATCATTAATGATTTTTTGTCCATATTGGTCAATCCCCTCAATGATCTTCATGAACCTTTCTCCATTGGATTTGAAAAGGATGTTGATGTGAAGTTCACACAACCTCCAAAATATGACTTAAACGATGGGGAAGAGTTGGAAGAGGTTGGTGATGAAGGAGTTAGCAACCAAGAGTTGGAGGCTTTTATGCAGGTATCCAAGAGAGTGACACCGTTCTAAAGGAAATTCAAGTGGGTAATAATATCACCAATGAACTTCGTCGGCCCACATCAATACGCTATTTTGGAAACAGATCACCAACTTAAGGTCCTTCTTGGAGTGTTAGAAGATAGAGAAAGGCGTGTTGGTTGCCAAAGGAGTCCAAGGCTCATCAAGGAAGCGAAATCAAGAATTGGAGTTCAAGTGGGATGCAAAGCACAATTGAGTGGATTCCAGAAAGTATTGGGGTGCTTTAAGGGTAATTTGGTAGTTTGTTCATCCGACTTGAAGTATAACGATCAACAAGAAGGTCAATGGATGACTAGAGTATGGTATCCCAGAAGACCTTTGAAGTACAAACTTGGGTGGGGATTTGATGAGTGGATATTTTATACACTTTTTGGCATCATTTTCATATAGTTTTTAGTATGTTTTATTTAAGTTTTATTATATTTTCATAGGTTTTAGTGTAAAATTCACATTTTTGGATTCTACAATGAGTTTCTGTGTTTTTATGCAATTTCAGGTATTTTCTGGCTGAAATTGAGGAGCTGGAGCAAAAGTCTGATTCAGAGGCAGAGAAAGCACTGCAGATGCTGTCCGAATCTAACCTCCTTGCACTCGAAAGAGTTTTTATGGAGCTACAGAAGTCCAAATGGAACGTTCTCAACGGCTATGAAAAGCTAACATCCAGAGCTTTCTAGAAATATATAATAGTCTATGCTTTTCTTCAGAATTAAAGGCCTAAAACTGGCGTTCAACGCCAGCCTCCTGCCTTATTCTGGCGTCCAGCGCCCAAAGGAGAAGAGATCAGCATCCAACGCCCATAAAGGACCCCCTAGCCAGCGTTCAATGCCTTAGAGGCCTCCTAGCACATGGATCTCAATCAAGCTCAGCCCAAACACTCACCAAGTAGGCCCCAAAAGTGGATTTTAGCACTAAAAGACTGTTTTTACCTTTTTTATGTAATCCTTAGTCATTAGTTTAGTATTTAAAGTAGAAGATCACTCTTTGTTAAGGATCTTTGAAGTTTTGTTCAGCCTATTTTTGAATTTCACATTGTATTTTCTATCAGTATGAGTTTCTAAACCTCCTAGGTTGAGGGAAGGAGCTCTGCTGAGTTTTATGGATCAATAAAGTACTACTGTTCTTTCTCAATTCGTGTTTGATCCTCTATTCTAAGATGTATCTTCGTTCTTCATCCTAAGACCGCGTTCCTGACAACCATCCATGTTCCTCTTGGGTTCGTGTGACTATGTAACTGGAAAGCATTGAACCACTAGCTTGATTATACATCTCTTAGACGGCTAATCCACGACTTCGTTGGGGACTTCTCGAGACACCAGTTCAGCCGAGGTATGGGAAGATTAGAGTCTTTATGGTAGAGGATAGAACCAAAAGGCACAACATTCTCTGATCCGGAAGATTCGACCTTGTCTGTGGCGTTTTGAGTAGGATCACTAAAGGGAATGAACTGCAGGAGCTTCACCCTCAATCAGAATGGATCCATACTAACCCTGGGGTTCAGATCTGGAGGAGCATTGGCTACCTCTCAACCGATGTTGATCATGTACAGCCTGCCATAGAAGAAATCATTCACAGTTAAAGAAGACAATAAGACCAGATTAATCCAGAAGAACAAAGCATCTCCAAGCCTTAACCATCTTCTTATCACTGGTTAAAATCAAACATAGTAATTCCATCTTACTTTCTTTCTATGCATTTAAACAAATCCAACAACTCTTCTATCTGCCTGACTAAGATCTACAAGATAACCATAGCTTGCTTCAAACTAGAATCCTCGTGGGATCGACCCTGACTCGCTCAAGTATTACTTGGACGGCCCAGTGCACTAGCTGGTTCAGTTGTACGAAGTGTGGGAATTCGGACACCAAGTTTTTGGCGCCGTTGCCGGGGATTGTTCGAGTTTGGACAACTAACGGATTATCTTGTTGCTTAGATTAGGTAAATTTTCTTTTCTTTACAGGTTTGGTTTTATTTTATCTGAGTCTTTTATTTTCATTTCAAAATTTTTTTTTCAAAAATCTTTACTTTTTCTTTATTTAATCTTTGTTTTTGGTTTGAGTCTTTTGTTTTTGTTCTTGTTGAATTTTCGAATTTCTGAGTCTTTTTCTAAAAATTTTTAAAATTAGCACACTTGTGCGTACGCACACACTGGTGGATATGCACAAACTTCGTTTTGGGCATGGAATTTGAAAGAAACTCTATCGTGCCAAACCTCCCTCCATAACCCTTTCTCTCTTCTTCTTCACCCATCACCCAACCCACCCAACCCTATCCCCCTCCTCCAGTCCGGCGACCCCTCTGCCGCCGGCGATGTTCTTCGCGGAGTGCACAAGGAAGAGAGGTTAGGGGTTCTTCGATATGATGTTCTTCATCGCGGTTAGGGGGTTCTTCGTGAGGCATAATGAAGAGTGGGTTAGAGTGAGGCACAATGAAGACAAGGTTATCTGATCTGAAGAGTGGGTTAGGGTGACATGATGAATCCATATTTGATGATGATTTTTGGTTAGAATTGAATGGATTTTCACTATATTAACTTGCACTTATTCCCTTGAATAGCATGCTTTTGAACTCTCCTCCCAAATTGCGCTTGATTGTGAAAATATGCTCTTTTGTGCCCAATTTAATCTATTTTATTCTATTTGCCTTCCATTCGATGCCTTGATGTTGTTTGTGAGTGAGTCCAGGTGTATAAGGTAGGAATGGGTTGGAGAAAATGGAAGAAGAGCATGCAAAGTGGAGGAAACAAGAAGAATCAAGGGAGATGAGCTCAGAGACGTGTGCGTGTGCACAGCTACCTGTGCGTACGGACAGCTACCCAATCAGAGCGCGTGGATTGTTTCAAGCACGTCGCGCATCCAACCAAGCATCGCCTAGGGTGCATGCGCACAGCTACTTGTGCGTACGCACAGGACGGGATTTTTTGCAAGGTGTGCGGATGCACGCGTCTATATGTTTGCACAGGTGTCCGCACATGACTTCATTAAAATGGCACGTGACTCGCGATTTGGGGGCTTTGGAGGCCCATTTCTAAAGTCTTCTAGCTCATATTAGAGGGGAAATGAGGAACAAAACATAGCATATCATTAGTATAGTTTTAGGAGTAGTAGTAGGAAGCTTTAATTAGTTTTTCTCTAAGTTTTTCATCATCTCTATTAGGGTTTATATTAGGGTTTTACATTTGTTCACACCCTGGTTCGAGCTATCCGATCCGGGATGTTCAATAATAAAGCGACCGACCTCTTCAGGTCAGGCTATCCGACCTCTTCTCAAAAGAGGTCGGACGAATCAACAGAAAAGCCCAGTAAAGGGCCCAAATAGAGGAACACGACCCAAATCCAAAGGCAGTCCAAAGCCTATAGAGATAAGGGCGGTTCCCTTGAAGATAAGCTGACCTCAACTCAAAGATAAATATAAGATAAGATAACTAACTTATCTTATATAAAAACAGTTATTCTACAACCATTATAAATACACTGGAGCACCCAGGTATAACTCATACTCTGATTCTACTAAAAACCTGTTTAATACCCATGCTAACTTAAGCATCGGAGTCTCTTGCAGGTACCCCCCACCCTCCGGTGATGAAGGATCAGCAGTATAGCCAGTCCCACAAGTCAGACACGACAGCTCCGACCGCCACCCACCAACCGGACACGTCATCTCCGATCAGTGGTGCACGAATTGTGAATCACACTTTTCACAACTCATACCATTAACCAGCAAGTGCACTGGGTCGTCCAAGTAATACCTTACGTGAGTAAGGGTCGAATCCCACGGAGATTGCTAATTTGAAGCAAGCTATGGTTATCTTGTAACTTTTAGTCAGGATATCATTAATTCATCGAGACACAGCAGAGCTCCTCACCCCCAACAATGGAGTTTAGAGACTCATGCCGTCAAAGAGTACAAAGTTCAGATCTAAAATGTCATGAGGTCCGAAATAGACCTCTAAAAGTTGTTTAAATATTAAACTAGTAACCTAGGTTTACAGAAAATGACTAAACTATGATAGATGGTGCAGAAATCCACTTTTGGGGCCCACTTGATGTGTGCTGGGGCTGAGACTTAAGCTTCTCACGTGCCTAGACTGTTTTTGGAGTTGAACGCCAGGTTGTAACCTATTTCTGGCGTTCAACTCCCATTTGTAACCTGTTTCGGGCGTTTGACGCCAGACTGCAACATGGAACTGGCGTTGAACGCCAGTTTACGTCGTCTATCCTTGAGCAAAGTATAGACTATTATATATTTCTGGAAAGTCCTGGATGTCTACTTTCCAACGCAATTGAGAGCGCGCCATTTAGAGTTTTGTAGCTCCAGAAACTCCATTTCGAGTGTAGGGAGGTCAGAATCCAACAGCATCAACAGTCCTTTTTCAGCCTGAATCAGATTTTTGCTCAACTCTCTCAATTTCAGCCAGAAAATACCTGAAATTACAGAAAAACACACAAACTCATAGTAAAGTCCAGAATTGTGATTTTTATTTAAAAACTAATAGAAATATAATAAAAACTAACTAAATTACATTGAAAACATACTAAAAGCAGTGCCAAAAAGCGTATAAATTATCCGCTCATCACAACACCAAACTTAAATTGTTGCTTGTCCCCAAGCAACTGAAAATCAAATAGGATAAAAAGAAGAGAATATACTATAAATTCCAAAATATCAATGAAACTTAGCTCCAATCAGATGATCGGGACTTGTAGCTTTTTGCCTCTTGAATAGTTTTGGCATCTTGCTTTATCCATTGAGGTTCAGAATGATTGGCATCTATAGGAACTCAGAATTCAGATAGTGTTATTGATTCTCCTAGTTCAGTATGTTGATTCTTGAACACAGCTACTTTATGAGTCTTAGCCGTGGCCCTAAGCACTTTGTTTTTCAGTATTACCACCGGATACATAAATGCCACATACACATAACTGGGTGAACCCTTTCAGATTGTGACTCAGCTTTGCTAAAGTCCCCAATTAGAGGTGTCCCGGGTTCTTAAGCACACTCTTCTTTTGCTTTGGACCTTGACTTTAACTGCTCAGTCTCAAGTTTTCACTTGACACCTTCACGCCACAAGCACATGGTTAGGGACAGCTTGGTTTAGCCGCTTAGGCCAGAATTTTATTCCTTTAGGCCCTCCTATCCACTGATGCTCAAAGCCTTGGATCCTTTTTATTTACCCTTGCCTTTTGGTTTTAAGGGTTACTGGCTTTTTGCTCTTGCCTCTTGGTTTTAAGAGCTTTTGGCTTTTTCTGCTTGCTTTTTCTCTCTTTTTTTCTTTTTTTTTCGCAAGCTTTCTGTATTCACTGCTTTTTCTTGCTTCAAGAATCATTTTTATGATTTTTCAGATCATCAAATAACATGTCTCCTTTTTCCTTGTTCTTCAAGAGCCAACATATTTAACATTCTTAAACAATCAATTCAAAAGACATATGCACTGTTCAAGCATTCATTCAGAAAACAAAAAGTATTGTCACCACTTCAAAATAATTAAACTAATTTCAATTATGAATTTGAAATCATGTACTTCTTGTTCTTTTGTAATTAAAACATTTTTTATTTAAGAACGGTGATGGATTCATAGGATATTCATGACTTTAAGGCATAGACTCTAATTTTTATTTATTAATTAATAAAAATAATATAAATTAGGCATAAAAGAAGACACTTAATAATAAAAGACAGGAAATTAAAGACACAAAAATAAATGACTCTAACTCTAATACTCATATACTCTTAACATAGATAAAAGGTTATCTCAGAGTTAGGACTCAACAACCTTTATTTTGGGAGGTAGATGCCTCTTTAGCCTGTGGAGTGCTTGGCCCTTCAAGAGACAGCTTTTGGCGCTTCAGTTCCTTTATGTCACGCCCCTTCTCTTCTTGTTCTTTAAGCAGTTTGCATAGCATGCTGTTTTAATTTTGCTGTTCTTCCTTCAGTTGATCCACAGCTTCTTGCAACTTGGTGACAGATGCTTCTAGGCGCTCCCAATATTCAATTTGAGGGATTTCCGGGAGGAGCTCCTCTGCTTTTCTCTTGATGGGGTCGTCCTGCACTTGTAGTCCTTCCACAGACTTTTTGGTGATTGGTTGTTCAACTGAGATATACTTATCTACTCCCATTTTTATTCCAGCATCTTTACATAGCAGAGAGACTAAGCTTGGATAAGCCAGTTTGGCATCTTTGGAGTTCTTGTTTGCAATTTTGTAAAGCTCACAAGCAATCAGCTGATGAACTTCCACTTCTTTTTCTAGCATAATGCAATGAATCATCACTGCTCTTCTGATGGTGACCTCAGAGCGGTTGCTGGTGGGCAGTATAGAGCGCACAATGAAGTCCAGCCAGCCTCTGGCAACTGGTTTGAGATCTCCTCTCTTGAGTTGGTTCGGGGCACCCTTTGTGTTGGTTGTCCACTTGGCTCCAGGGAGGCATATGTCCTCTAGGATTTTGTCCAATCCCAGGTTTAATCTCATCATTCTCCTATTAAAGGAGTCTGGGTCATCTTGCAGTTGAGGCAGCTTGAAGATTTCGCTTATTTTGTCAGGGTGGGCGTGAACAACCTTCCCTCTGACCAGAGTTCTATAGTCATAGAATGCGGTTCCAGCAATTCTCTGCCTGTCCGTCTTCCATAGATTAGCATAGAATTCCTGAACCATGTTTCTTCCCACCTTTGTTTCAGGATTAGCTAGGACTTCCCAACTCCTGTTTCGAATTTGCTCTTGGATCTCCGAATATTCATCTTCTTTCAGATCGAATTTAACTTCCGGGATCACCGATCTTAGACTTATTATTTTATAAAAATGGTCTGAATGTTCTTTGATTATGAACTTCCCTTGATTCGTTTTGAAAAGGATTTGAAAAAGGGCTTATGAATTAAGATACATTTGATTTTTTTTTGAAATTAGGGTTTTTAGAAATTAGGGTTTGTGACACGTTTGTGCAAGAAATTATGAATTGAAACATAAAAAATGGAAAAAATTTGAATTGAAAAAGAAATTGCCTACTCCCCACATTCCTGGCGTTAAATGCCCAACTGCTGCATGTTTTGGGCGTTTAACGCCCAATTGGTGCTTGGTCTGGGCGTTTAACGCCCAGCTGTTGCTTCTATCTGGCGTTAAACGCCAAAAATCCCTTTGTCACTGGGCGTTTTTCTGAACGCCCAGGATGCTGTCAATCTGGCGTTAAACGCCCAGAAGTTGCTTCTTTCTGGCGTTTAACGCCCAGATGGCTATCATTACTGGCGTTAAACGCCCAGTAGATGCTCCTTTTGGGCGTTTAACGCCCAGTTGTGCCTCTTACTGGCGTTTTTTTGCCAGTGAGCTCTTTCTCTCTGTTTTGTGCGCTGAATCCTTCTGTAACCCTGTGAACTTATGCAATTGACTCTTTACCTTGTTAACAATGAACTTTATATAAACAAACAAAATCAAGAATAGGGCAAAATAACAGAAAAAGTTTTCCCAATGGCTGGGTTGCCTCCCAGCAAGCGCTTCTTTATTGTCTTTAGCTGGACCTTGCTGAGCTTTTAATCTAGCCTCAGCCTTGAGCACTCTTGCTCAACATTGCCTTCAAGATAGTGTTTGATTCTCTGTCTATTAACGATGAACTTCTTATTAAAATCAATTTCTTGAAGCTCCACATAACCATATGGTGATACATTTGTAACTACATATGATCCCCTCCACCGGGATTTCAGTTTTCCAGGGAATAGCCTGAGCCTAGAGTTAAACAGAAGAACCTTTTGTCCTGGTTCAAAGACTCTTGATGACAGCTTTCTATCATGCCATCTTTTTGATTTCTCCTTATAAAGCTTGGCATTTTCGAAAGCAGTGAGTCTAAATTCCTCTAGCTCATTTAGCTGGAGTAATCTTTTTTCTCCGGCTAATTTGGCATCAAAGTTTAGGAATCTGGTTGCCCAGTAGGCCTTATGTTCCAGTTCCACGGGTAGATGACAGGTCTTACCATACACAAGCTGGTATGGAGAGGTTCCTATAGGAGTCTTGAATGCTGTTCTGTAAGCCCACAGAGCATCATCCAACCCTCTTGCCCAATCCTTTCTACGGGTACTGACAGTCCGTTCCAGGATTCCTTTTAGTTCTCTATTAGAGACTTCAGCTTGCCCATTTGTCTGTGGATGATATGGAGTGGCCACCTTGTGGCTAATCCCATACCGGACCATGGCAGAGTAAAGCTGTTTGTTGCAGAAGTGAGTGCCCCCATTGATAAACCCATATTTCATGAGTTCTTTTGTGCTTAATTTGAGTGATTTATACAATCCTTCACCTACTTATTCACATTAATTGCATGGTTTTACTTTCCCTTCCTTATTATGTGATGTAAGTGAAAAACATGTTTCCTAAGCTTTAAAATTAATTATTTTAATTACCTTTATTTCCATTCGATGCCGTGATTAGTGTGTTGAGTAGTTTCAGATTTTCTAAGGCAGAATGACTTAAAGGATGAAAAAGGAAACATACTAAAATGAAAGGAGAAAGCAAAACGGAGCTTTAAGGAAACTGGTATCCACGCGATCGCATGGACGACGCGATCGCGTGCCAAGCACGAATCAGCAGCGACGCGGCCGCATGACTGACGCGACCGCGCGCCTTAAGCAGAATGCACATGACGCTGTCGCATGACTGACGCGACCGCGTGGCAAGGAAAAGCTCCAAATGACGCGATCGCGTGACCCACGCGGACGCGTGACAGAGGCCACGCACCAGAATTTATAGAATACGCCCCCAGCGAATTCTGAAGCCCTTTTTGGCCCAGATCCAAGTACAGACAGCATAGACTAGAGGTTATAAAGTGTGGGAATGCATCCATTCAAAGAGAGCTCGTATTTTTTACCTTTCAATGATTTAGATTTAGTTGAGGGGGAGATCTTCTCCTCTCTCTCTTTTAGGATTTATGATTTCTTCTTACTTTAAGAGTGACTCTCAATCCAGATTTTATATTTCTTTGTTTTAAACTTTCCTTTCACTTATTTATTTATTTCAATATCTGAGTTGGCTATTTATCTTTATAATTGAATCTATGAATTCTCCCATGTTACAGACTGTTATTTGAATTAATGATATTTGAGGTATTTTCAGTTTATGATTGCTCTCTTTGATTTAAGTCACCATTGCTTCCCATCTAAGGATATTTTTATTATTCTATCAATTTTACTTTTTCCCCTTTTGGTCCTGGTTAAGAATTTAGTAACTCAACAGTTATTAAACTCAACATAACTGATAATCGTTATCTTGCTAATTGAGCTTACTTAAGTAATCCCAATCTTTTCTTAGGAAATAAATAGGATTCAAAGGTCAATTTAATTAGTCCCCTGACTTTCCTTTGCCCTAGTAAAGGTTGACCAAGTGGAGTTTAGATTCAACTTTCATTATAGTTGAGAGAGATAACTACGTTGGACCCCCGACTTCTCTTACCTTGCCAAAAGTCTGCTTTACAGTATTTATTTATTTTAATTGCCATTTACTTTACTTGTCATTTAAATTACTTGTTTCTCATCTTCTAAACCCCGATTACAACCTTTATAGCCAATAATAAGAACATACCTCCTCGCAATTCCTTGAGAAGACGACCCGAGGTTTGAATACTCAGTTAACAATTTTTAAAGGGGTTTTGTTACTTGTGACACCCAAAACGTTTGTACGAAGGGATTTTTTTCGGTTTAGAGACTATATCTACAACGCAACTGTTTCTACGAATCTCTTTACTAGCAAAAATCCCGACGTCAAAATGGCGCCGTTGCCGGGGAACTGCTAACGTGTGCCTTATTATTGGTTATTGTAAATATTTTTCTTTTGTTTATTTATTTTTGTTTTTCCTTTTTTTTTATTTGCTACTATGAACTCTCACCCCTCTCGCTTTGAGTTTGGTTCTAATATTGTTAAAGGAAATAGAAGTTACTGCAGGAACGTGCATCAAGGTCAGACCAATCAAGGATGGATGGAACCAAGAGGATCTAATCAACCCTTTTGGCAGCAACACCCTCCGAGATATCCTGGACAAAGACCATTCTACAGTGGACACCCAGCTGAAAGACGTGGTGGACACCCTTGTAACTACCAACAAGCCCCACCCCGTGCATATAAACCATCCTTTCAACATAACCTCGAACCACCACACTCACAAGCTTCTCTTTATCATTCGCCACTATATGATCCCTCCTTACCCCAATACCAATCCAATCACTCCCAATCACCACCACTTTTCTTTGTATCATGTCCAAGTCCAGCAACCCGAGAAGCAGAGGATCGTCTAAGGGAAACAGTAATTAAATTTCAAACAACCGTTCAACAACTGGGGCAAGCAATGATTCAATGGGCTTCTAGGCGCTCAAATACACAAAGATCAGCCACAGGTCCATGTGGATAGCCTAATGAAGAGCAGAGCATGAAGGAATTACCAGAAACTCTAGTGGACAAGACAGAGCATGAATTTGTATTAGAACAATTAGAAGAAGCTGTCATTGTTCAAGGAGAAGAGTTGGTTGAAGACCTAGGAGATGCTGAACTTCCATGGGAACCCAGAATTGAGGAAAACGCCGTCCAGGAGACTACAGTTGATGCTAAGGAGGATATTTCTCCAAGGCAAGTCGTTTATGAAGAATCAGACGGAATAATCCATGAAACAAATTCCCTCGATAATGATAGTCACAAGTCTAACTCTCTTAGTGATGAACTTGCACCCGCAAGTGAATTCTCTGAGATCGAAGAATCTTCCCCAAGTGAATATGAAGATGATGCAGAGGTAGATTTCTCTCAACCTCCAATCTATGACTCAAGTGATGAGGAAGACATAGAAGACTTTGACCAGGACACATATACAATTGAAGATCTTTGCAAAGAAGTGGAGGAATTCACAGAAGAGCACAAGGAAACGGAACTTGCAGAACCACCAAAAACACCTATCCCAAGAGTAAGAGGGAAATGGTTCGTACTCAGAGCTGGTGCACAAGGTTCAATAAGGTTCCATGCTTCACCTCGAAGTACACGGATTGGTATCACGCTCAATCGCATGGATCACGGAGAACGTTTGGTCACCACGGTGAGATTCTACTTTTTAAACCGCCCGGATGGAGACATGTAGATCAAGACGGAGGCGGATTTAAAAGCAAGGCTTGGAATCCTGGGCTCTATCCTGACATTCGTCATTCCGGGAGCCTGAAAATCTGTTTGGAGCTGCTCGGAAGCTTTGCATGCTTGGTTTGGGACCCCGGAGGCTATTGGCATTCCAAGCACTGGTGGAGATTTTTGGACGAATTTAAACATAAACCACCATAACAGGATACTCCTCCAATGTCCAACTTAAGGACTTTAACTAAAAGTGCCAGGTGGGAGACAACCCACCATGGTATGGTCGCTTCTTTTTTTTTTTCAATTTATTTCTTGTTAATTGCTTTCATTTTTCCTTTTTCATTTTAATATTAAACCTGGAATCATGCATAGCATTCATGTTAATTATTGCATTCTGCATTTATTCATGCATATAAAAAAAAAAGAGAGAAGGGGGCACGACGCGACCGCATGCCCCATGCGATCACGTCATATTGCGAAAAACACCACCCGCGCGACCGCGTGACCCACACGGCTGCGTGATATATATATCGGCGTAAGGATCCAACGAACAGAAAGTTAGGCTGGAATCGTGCGGCCCTTGTGCGTTTCGCACAAATTGGCCCACGCGATCGCATGCCCCATGCGATCGCGTCACTTGCACAATACCAACCCCACGCGACCGCATGAGCAACGCGATCGCGTCGCATGGATTGCACATCACCCCAAAAGGAGACAGCCTCCCTTCATCTATCCCTAACCCTAAGACCCTATCCCCTTTCTCCCTCAGCCGCCACCGCGACACCGTGCCCGCCACCGCGCCGGACGCCGCCGCAGCCACCTTCTTCCCCGTTCCACCCCTCCCGCCTACCAGGTTCCGCAAAACGCAACCCTTTTTTTTTCCATTCGTCGTTTTTCTGTAATTTTTTTTCGTTTCTGTTCATCATTAGGATAGATAGATATGCATGTTGTAGTGGAATTTTTAGGTTGTTAGGTAGCTTAGGCTGTGGTTAGTGGATCTAGGTCTGTTTACTTGCAATGTTCCTATTTCTGTTTTATCATAACTGTAATTCTGCTGTTCCTGTGACCTTGTTCATATGCTGTGTTTTCCTACAATTGCTGCTTGTTACTCTAAATTTTACTGTTTCTATTCCTTATTGATAACTGCAGCAAGTTTTTAATTCATATGAATTGCTATGTTTGCTGTTTATTTTCTGGGACAATCTAAATTTAGCCGGAATGCTGCCCAAATTTTTTTTGAAAATTGTTTTCATTCATGTTTTGGTTTGGCATTTCTGAACTCTGTTTTACTCTGCTTTACCCAAACCTTTACATGAATGCTATGGCAGACTTTCTTATCCTTTTTGATTTCCTGGTTCATAAACTGCTTGTTCGATTATGAGTACTTCTATTCTTACCTGTGAATCCTTGTTATATGGTTTTCTTCTCTATGCCACTTACTTTAACCCGCACTTTACTAACTCACTAATTTTAATTTACTAATTTCTTTTTCAAATCCTAACCATACTAACCCTTTTGCTCTCTTTTCTGATTATTTTCACTTTCCTCTAACTTTCTAACCATGGCATATTGCTTATTTTTTCCATTTAATATAAATTCAATCACATTTCATATACTCATTTTCCTTATTTTATTTCTCCTTTGCCGCTTTAAGTTTCCTTTGTTTAATTGCCTATTTGCTTTCCTATTTTATCCATATCCTGGTTTTCTGTTTTTCAAGATGTCTGCCTCATAGAGGAAAGGTAAAGGCAAGGCTACTGGCAAGCGCAAGAGAGGAGATTCCTCCCAGTCCATCATTGCTCTAATGCACGATTCTTCATGGCGGGAGAAGAACTTCACACAGCAGGAAAAAGCTGACCAGCTGCTCCCTGCAAATGATCCCATAAAATTTGCAAACTGGTACTGTGAACTGAAGTACCCGACTTTTGCAAACTCCAGAAATCTATACCTGGAACGAACTCTGAAGATTCCAGAAGCACTCCAGCAGTACACCACTGAGCAAATCAAGCAAAGGGGCTGGTTCTTTCTAGAGAGAACACTAACAGAGGTCAACGCATCTTAGGTCCGGGAATTCTACTGCAACTACTACCTCACCACCCTAGATACCGTAAACCTGAGAGGAAAGCAAATTCTGGTCACTGAAGAGGCCTTAGAGGACATTCTCCGGCTCCCAGCCAAGTCCGATCAGCCTGATGGTTTTGCAAAGGCTGAGGAGGACATGGGCTAGATGCAGTTTGACTGGGATGCCGTGAAGGCACGGATAGCTCTCGACCCGACAGTTCCTTGGGAGATGGGTCAGGACACTACCATGCCTAGAGGGATCAAGAGAGTGTACTTAAATGATGAGGCTCGGTTATGGCATCAAATCTTGAGTAATTTTGTGATGCCGAGTACTCACGAGACGGAGAACCCAGCTACCATGATCACCCTCCTTTGGTGTGTGCTGGAGGGTAAGGACCTTTATCTGCCACGTTTCATTCGGCACTATATGACCAGGGTCCACGTCCGAGGCACCCTCCCCTTTCCATATCTAGTTACACAGCTTGGCCGTCGGGCTGACGTGCCATGGGAGGATGCCGATGAGAGACCACCAGCGGCGGATTGCAGGAAGATCATTCCTCACAGCAGGAACTTCTTAGCTTTGGGCTATAGACCACCACCCTTCACTGCTACTGAAGAGACAGCCCCACCGTCTGCTGGACCCTCTTCATCCACAGTTGTCACTGCTGCTCCTGCCACTACCACTGCACCTCCACCTGCCTCTGAGCCCGTATACCGCCTCGTGCACCGCCTATTCTGACAGCTTGATCAGATGGAGCACCGTCACCGGCGTCGGTATGAGAGATTGGAGCGTCGCAGCCAGTGACGCTATTTGCATCTGAAGCTGATGATCCGACAGGGTGGTGACATCCCCTCTGAGCCCGACACACCATCTGAGCCATCAGAGGAAGAGGAGGATGAGCACGAGGAGGAGACTCATTTCCAGGAGGAGACCCATCAGCAGGCAGCCACAGAGCAGGCTGCCCCGCATCAGAAGGTTCTGCCCCAGATAGAGGCTGCGGATCCGGAGATCCCGATCCAGTCAGCCCCACCTCTACAGGAGCCAGACTCCCAGCCCACCACCACTGAGACTCCAGCTACCATCCCTACCAGTGATGACACCCCTTCACACCCGGCTTGATTGAGCATCGGGGACGATGCTTCCTTTTAAGTGTGGGGAGGTCACCATCTCTGGCGTTTATTTTGGTGAACCACTACATCTTTTTTCTTTTATTTTGGATATTTTTCTGTATTTTTCTCTTTTTTTTCTTTTTACTGTTAATTTCTGAGTACTTATACATTGCTTTTATGTATTTTTACTCTATTTTCTGTATTTTGCATTCTTAGTTCATATTTTAGCCATTTAGTTTATTTTAGTTATTTAGTTTAGTTTGCAATTCTGATTTATTAGTGGATTAATTAGTATAGTTTACCCTTTTTAGCATAAGATAGTATAGTTTAAATTGAAAAATATAAAAAGGAAGTAAGCTAGGAAATTGAACATATCAGATTTAAATCCACAAACCTTATATATAGCATTACATGATGTAGTTAAGCTGACAACATTTCATCAAGGAGGAACATTAAAACTTTAAAAGCTACCCTAAATAATTTTTTTTATGAGAATAATGGGAATTTTTAACTAAACCTGCATACAATATATGAATGATATATGATGCTTGAGTTAGAGAACACACAGCCTGTGAGTCTTGAGCTTAAATTGTATGGTTGCATTCAAACCATAATTTTATTTCTGTGTGTTTCATTTCTTTTTATTCTGATGTTCTTTACTTTGCTTTAATCTATATGTCCAATTATAGAATATAGAATAGATACATACCAAGAGAATGATTGAGGCCATCATTTGATTTTAGCTCACTTACCCCAAAAATAGCCTACCTTTTACATCACCCTTGTTAGCCCCCTTGAGCCTTTTAAAACCCCTTTATTCTATTTAGCCAAATTACTAGCCTTAAGCAGAAAAACAAAAGAAAATCCCAAGTGAATCCTTGGTTAGCTTAAGATAGAAAATCATGAATAGAGTTAAATGTGGGAAACCTTTTTGGGAACATGGATGATAGAAATAAAAGGGTAGAGAAATCAAAAGAAATAAAATAAAATTTAGGGAAGCATGCTCATGAGAAATAGTAAAGTAATTCAACTACCATGTGCATCAGTAAAAAAAAAAATTTAGCAATTAAATCAAAGGAGGATACAAAAGAAATTCCCCAATGCGAAATAAAAGCAATGCACATGGAATAAAAAAATTAATAAAAAGTGAAACATGAGTATGTAACAATAAGTGGGATAATATGGGAAAATAGGTAAAGAAGTTTTATCTTGCTAAATATGTATGTTAGGTGAGATCTTAGTCTAATTAAGGATTCACTTATTAGCTCACTTGACCCTATACATAAATCCTTACCTTTACCTTGACCCCATTACAACCTCAATTAAAGACCTCATGACTTTTTGGTATGACTATACTCTATAATTGTTGATTGGTTAGATGAAGAGCAAAGCTCTAGAAAGCAAGAATAAAAAGAAAGATAGAGTGAATAAACCCAATAAACACTGAGTGACTAGAGAGTAAACACAAAATCCAGTGAGGGTTTAATAACTCATCAACATATATCTGTACTTAATTTACTAATTGTTTTGCAAGTTTGTACAATGTTTTCTTTCCCATCTCATTTGCTAAAACGCTTTATTATTTAAGGGTTGGCTATATATACATACATGACTCCTTGAGAATGTGAATTAACTTGACTACATGTAAGCTTTATATATAAGTGAATAATTTAGAGTTGCATGATGCATCATTCATTTAGGTAGTTGCATTTAAATTAGGTTGCATTGCATGACATTCCATCACTTTAATCTTAATTATTTACCTTGGATTTAGCATGAGGACATGCTAGTGTATAAGTGTGGGGAGGTTGATAAACCCATATTTCATGAGTTCTTTTGTGCTTAATTTGAGTGATTTATACAATCCTTCACCTACTTATTCACATTAATTGCGTGGTTTTACTTTCCCTTCCTTATTATGTGATGTAAGTGAAAAATATGTTTCCTAAGCTTTAAAATTAATTATTTTAATTACCTTTATTTCCATTCGATGCCGTGATTAGTGTGTTGAGTAGTTTAAGATTTTCTAAGTCAGAATGACTTAAAGGATGAAAAAGGAAACATACTAAAATGAAAGGAGAAAGCAAAATGGAGCTTTAAGGAAACTGGTATCCACGCGATCGCATGGATGACGCGATCGCGTGCCAAGCACGAATCAGCAGCGATGCGGCCGCATGACTGACGCGACCGCGCGCCTTAAGCAGAATGCACATGACGCGGTCGCATGACTGACGTGACCGCGTGGCAAGGAAAAGCTCCAAATGACGCGATCGCTTGACCCACGCGGACGCGTGACAGAGGCCATGCACCAGAATTTACAGAATATGCCCCAGCGAATTCTGAAGCCCTTTTTGGCCCAGATCCAAGTACAGACAGCATAGACCAGAGGTTATAAAGTGTGGGAATGCATCCATTCAAAGAGAGCTCGCATTTTTTACCTTTCAATGATTTAGATTTAGTTGAGGGGGAGATCTTCTCCTCTCTCTCTTTTAGGATTTAGGATTTCTTCTTACTTTAAGAGTGACTCTTAATCCAGGTTTTATATTTCTTTGTTTTAAACTTTCCTTTCACTTATTTATTTATTTCAATATCTGAGTTGGCTATTTATCTTTATAATTGAATCTATGAATTCTCCCATGTTACAGACTGTTATTTGAATTAATGATATTTGAGGTATTTTCAGTTTATGATTGCTCTCTTTGATTTAAGTCACCATTGCTTCCCATCTAAGGATATTTTTATTATTCTATCAATTTTACTTTTTCCCCTTTTAGTCCTGGTTAAGAATTCAGTAACTCAACAGTTATTAAACTCAACCTAACTGATAATCGTTATCTTGCTAATTGAGCTGACTTAAGTAATCCCAATCTTTTCTTAGGAAATAAATAGGATTCAAAGGTCAATTTAATTAGTCCCCTGACTTTCCTTTGCCCTAGTAAAGGTTGACCAAGTGGAGTTTAGATTCAACTTTCATTATAGTTGAGAGAGATAACTATGTTGGACCCCCGACTTCTCTTACCTTGCCAAAAGTCTGCTTTACAGTATTTATTTATTTTAATTGCCATTTACTTTACTTGTCATTTAAATTACTTTTTTCTCATCTTCTAAACCCCGATTACAACCTTTATAGCCAATAATAAGAACATACTTCCTCGCAGTTCCTTGAGAAGACGACCCGAGGTTTGAATACTCGGTTAACAATTTTTAAAGGGGTTTTGTTACTTGTGACACCCAAAACGTTTGTACGAAGGGATTTTAGTCGGTTTAGAGACTATATCTACAACGCAACTGTTTCTACGAATCTCTTTACTAGCAAAAATCCCGACGTCACCCATCACTGATTAGTACTCTAGGGATACCAAACCTGCTGAAGATATATTTCTGGAGGAACTTCAGCACTGTCTTAGTATCATTAGTGGGTATGGCAATGGCCTCTACCCATTTTGATACATAATCGACTACCACCAGAATATAAGTGTTTGAGTATGATGGTGGGAAAGGCCCCATGAAGTCAATTCCCTATACATCAAATAACTCAATCTCCAAGATCCCTTGTTGAGGCATGGCGTAACCATGAGGCAGATTACCAGCTCTCTGGCAACTGTCACAGTTACGTATAAACTCTTGGGAATCTTTATAGAGGGTAGGCCAGTAGAAGCCACATTGGAGGACCTTGGTGGCTGTTCGCTCACCTCCGAAATGGCCTCCATATTGTGATCCATGGCAATGCCATAAGATCCTCTGTGATTCTTCTCTAGGCACACACCTATGGATTATTCCGTCTGCACATCTCTTAAAGAGATAGGGTTCATCCCACAAGTAGTACTTTGCATCAGTAATTAATTTTTTCTTTTGTTGCCTGCTGTACTCCTTGGGTATGAACCTTGCAGCTTTATAGTTTGCAATGTCTGCAAACCATGGTGTTTCCTGAATGGCAAACAAATGCTCATCTGGAAAGGTTTCAGAGATCTCAATAGAGGGAAAGGACGTCCCTTCTACTGGCTCTATCCGGGACAGATGGTCAGCCACTTGGTCTTCTGTCCCTTTTCTGTCTCTTATTTCTATATCAAACTCCTGCAGAAGCAACACCCATCTTATGAGCCTGGGTTTTGAATCCTGCTTTGTGAGTAGATATTTAAGAGCAGCATGGTCAGTGTACACAATCACTTTGGATCCTACTAAGTATGATCTAAACTTGTCAATGGCATAAACCACTGCAAGCAATTCTTTTTCTGTGGTTGTGTAGTTTTTCTGGGCATTATTTAAAACGCGTCTAGCATAATAAATGACATGCAGAAGCTTGTCATGCCTCTGCCCCAGTACTGCACGAATGGCATGGTCACTGGCATCACACATTAGTTCAAATGGTAATGTCCAGTCTGGTGCAGAGATAAGTGGTGCTGTGACCAGCTTAGCTTTCAGAGTCTCAAACGCTTGCAGACACTCTGTGTCAAACACAAATGGCGTGTCAGCAGCTAGCAGATTGCTCAAGGGTTTTGCAATTTTTGAAAAATCCTTTATAAACCTCATGTAGAATCCTGCATGCCCCCAGAAAGCTTCTGATTTCCTTAACATTAGCAAGTGGTGGTAATTTTTCAATTACTTCCACTTTAGCTTGATCCACCTCTATTCCCTTGTTTGAAATTTTATGCCCAAGGACAATTCCCTCAGTCACCATAAAGTGGCATTTTTCCCAGTTTAAAACTAGGTTGATCTCTTGGCATCTTTTCAGAACAAGTGCTAAATGGTTAAGGCAGGAGCTGAATGAGTCTCCAAATACTGAAAAGTCATCCATGAAGACTTCCAGAAATTTCTCTACCATATCAGAAAAGATAGAGAGCATGCACCTCTGAAAGGTTGCAGGTGCATTACACAGACCAAAGGGCATCCTCCTGTAAGCAAACACTCCAGAAGGACATGTGAATGCTGTTTTCTCTTGGTCCAGAGGATCTACTGCAATTTGGTTATAACCTGAATAGCCATCCAAAAAGCAGTAGTATTCATGACCTGCTAGTCTCTCTAGCATCTGGTCTATGAATGGTAAAGGAAAATGATCATTTCTGGTGGCTGTATTGAGCCTTCTGTAGTCAATACACATGCGCCACCCTGTAACTGTTCTTGTAGGAACCAGTTCATTCTTTTCATTATGAACCACTGTCATACCTCCCTTTTTGGGGACAACTTGAACAGGGCTCACTGATGTCGGGTTTTCTACCAGTAAAGAAATTCATAGAAACGGTTGCGTTGTAGATATAGTTTCTAAACCGGCGAAAATCCCTTCGTACAAACGTGTTGGGTGTCACAAGTAACAAACCCCTTTAAAAATTGTTAACCGAGTATTCAAACCTCGGGTCGTCTTCTCAAGGAACTGCGAGGAAGTATGTTCTTATTATTGGCTATAAAGGTTATAATCGGGGTTTAGAAGGTGAGAAGCAAGTAATTTAAATGACGAGTGAATTAAATGGAAATTAAGAATAAATAATAACTGTAAAGCAACTTTTAGCAAGGTAGAGAAATTAGAGGTCCAACTTAGTTATCTCTCTCAACAATAATAAAAGTTGAATCTAAACTCCACTTGGTCAACCTTCACCAGGGCAAAGGAAAGTCAAGGGACTAATTAAATTGACCTTTGAATCCTATTTATCTCCTAAGAAAAGGTTGGGATTACTCAAGTTCAGCTCAATTAGCAAGATAACGATTATCAATTATGTCGAGTTTAATAACTGTTGAGTTACTAAATTCTTAACCAGAACCAAAAGGGGAAAAGTAAAATTGCTGGAATGATAAAGAGGTCCTTAGATGGGAAGCAATGGTAACTTAAATCAAAGAGAACAATCATAAACTGAAAATACCTCAATTATCATTAATTCAAATAACAGTCTGTAACATGAGAGAATTCATAAATCAAATTATAAAAATCAATTCAAATGTTGGAATCAAATAAATAGAAGTAAAAACTAAAAGAACATTAAACCTGGGATCCAGAGTTACTCTTAAAACAAGAAGAAATCCTAAATCCTAAAAGAGAGAGAGAAGATCTCCCTCTCAACTAAATCTAAATCATTGAAAGGTAAAAATATGCGAGCTCTCCCTGAATGGATGCATTCCCTCACTTCATAACCTCTGGTCTATGCTTTCTGGACTTGGATTTGGGCCAAAAAGGGCTTTAGAACTCGCTAGGGCGTGTTCTGTAATTTTCTGGTGCGTGGCTGGTGCACGAAATTGTGATGTCCAGGCTCGATCAATCCCTGGTAATGGCTCCAAAGCTTGGTGCTTTGATCTTAATTCATAATTGTCACAACTTCGATACAACTTGTAGACTTCAGGATCTACTCCATTAGTCTTAACATTATCACATATCTGCAAGAATTCAGTTCAGAACTGAAAAGGATCTTCAGATGGAAGTCCATGAAACTTGCAGTTCTGCTGCATCAGAGAAACTAACTGAGGTTTCAGCTCAAAGTTGTTTGCTCCAATGGCAGGAATGGAGATGCTTCTTCCATGTAAATTGGAATTAGGTGCAGTAAAGTCACCAAGCATCTTCCTTACATTATTATTATTTTCGGCTGCCATCTCCTCTGCCTGTTCGAAAATTTCTGAAAGGTTATCTCTGGATTGTTGTATTTTAGCTTCTCTTAATTTTCTCTTCAGAGTTCTTTCAGGTTCTGGATCTGCTTCCACAAGAATGTTCTTATCCTTGCTCCTGCTCATATGACAAAGAAGAAGGCACAGAAAAATAATAATAATAATAGAGATTCTCTTTACCACAGTATAGAGGTTCCCTTATGTGAGTAGAAGAAAAGAGGAAGAAATTCGAACACAGATAGAAGAGGGGGTTCGAATTTGGTGATGATGTGAGGAAGAGATGTTTAGTTAATGAATGAATAAATAGAATAGAATGAAAGAGAAGGAGGGAATTTTTGAAAATTATTTTTGAAAAGGAGTTAGTGATTTTTGAAAATGGTTTTTGAAAAATTGTTAGTAATTTTCGAAAATTAAGTTTTAAAAAATAAAATAATTAATAAATTAAAAAAAGAAATTTTGAAAAAGGGGAAAGATATTTTCGAAAATGAGAGAGAGAGAGTTAGTTAGGTGGTTTTGAAAAAGTTAGGAAACAAACAAAAAGTTAGTTAGTTAGTTGAAACAAATTTTGAAAAGATAAGAAGTTAGGAAGTTAGAAAAGATATTTTGAAAAGATATTTTTGAAAAAGATAAGATAAGAAGATATTTTTGAAAAGATATGATTGAAATTAGTTTTGAAAAAGATTTGATTTTTAAAATCACAATTAATGACTTGATTCATAAGAAATCACAAGATATGATTCTAGAACTCAAAGTTTGAATCTTTCTTAACAAGCAAGTAACAAACTTCAAATTTTTGAATCAAAACATTAATTGTTTATGTTATTTTCGAAAATTTGATTAAAAATAAGAAAAAGATTTTTGAAAAATATATTTTTTTTAATTTTCGAAAATAACTAAGAATTTTGAAAAAGATTTTATTTTTGAAAAAGATAAGATTTTCAAATTGAAAATTTGATTTGACTCATAAGAAACAACTTGATTTTAAAAATTTTTGAAAAAGTCAACTCAAATTTTCAAATTTGATGAGAGAAAAAGGGAAAGATATATTTTTTTTTTATTTTTTGAATTTTTTTATGAAAACATGAAAATTATGCAATGCATGAAATTTTTATGGAAAGCCCTGGATGTCTACTTTCCAACGCAATTGGAAGCGCGCCATTTCGAGTTCTGTAGCTCCAGAAAATCCACTTTGAGTGCAGGGAGGTCAGAATCCAACAGCATCAGCAGTCCTTCTTCAACCTCTGAATCTGATTTCTGCTCAAGTCCCTCAATTTCAGCCAAAAAATACCTGAAATCACAGAAAAACACACAAACTCATAGTAAAGTCCAGAAATGTGAATTTAACATAAAAACTAATGAAAACATCCCTAAAAGTAACTAGATCCTACTAAAAACATACTAAAAACAATGTCAAAAAGCGTATAAATTATCCGCTCATCAGTGGCCTCTGTCACGCGTCCGCGTGGGTCACACGGTTGCGTCATTCGGAGCTTTTCCTTGCCACGCGGTCGCGTCAGTCATGCGACCGCGTCATGTGCGTTCTGCTTAAGGCGCGCGGTCGCGTCAGTCATGCGGCCGCGTCGCTGAATCTTCGCTTCTGGCACGCGATCGCATCGTCCATGCGATCGCGTGAACACCAGTTTCCTTAAAGCTCCGTTTTGCTTTCTCCTTCCATTTTTTTATGTTTCCTTTTCCATCCTCTAAGTCATTCTGCCTTAGAAAATCTGAAACTACTCAACACACTAATCACGGCATCGAATGGAAATAAAGGTAATTAAAATAATTAATTTTTAAAGCTTAGGAAACATGTTTTTCACAATACGACATAATGAGGAAGGGAAAGTAAAACCATGCAATTAATGTGAATAAGTAGGTGAAGGATTATATAAATCACTCAAATTAAGCACAAAAGAACTCATGAAATATGGGTTTATCAACCTCCCCACACTTAAACACTAGCATCTCCTCATGCTAAATCCAAGGTAAATAATTAAGGTTAAAGTGATGGAATGTTATGAAATGCAACTTATGCTAAATGCATCTACCTAATGAGTCATGCAATTCTAATTCATCCACTCATATATAAAGCCTACATGTAGTCAAGTTATTTCACATTATATATATATATAGCTAACCCTTAAATAATGAAGCATTTTAGCAAATGAGATGGGAAAGAAAACTTTGTACAAACTTGCAAAACAATTAGTAATTTAAGTACAGATATATGTTGATGATTTATTGAACCCTCACTGGATTTTGTGTTTACTCTCTAGTCACTCAGTGTTTATTGGGTTTATTCACTCTATTTCTCTTTTTATTCTTAATTTCTATAGCTTTGTTCTTCATCTAACCAATCAACAATTATAGAATATAGTCATACCAAAACTCATGAGGTCTTTAATTAAGGTTGTAATGGGGTCAAGGCAAAGGGTAAGGATATATGTATAAGGCTAAGTGAGCTAATAAGTGAATCCTTAATTAGACTAAGATCTCACCTAACATACATATTTAGTAAAATAAAATTTCTTTACCTATTTTACCATATTTCCCACTTATTGTTACATGCTCATGTTTCACTTTTTATTTTATTTTTTTTATTCCATGTGCATTGTTTTCATTGGGGAATTTCCTTTTTGTATTCCCTCTTATTTAGATGCTGAAAAATAACTTTTTTTTAATGCACATGATAATTAAATCACTTAGATTTTCTCATGAGCATGCTTCCCAAATTTTATTTTATTCCTTTTCACTTTTTTTCCACCTTTTTGGTTCTATCATCCACGTTCCCAAAAGGTTTCCCACATTTAACTCTATTCATGATTTTCTATCTTAAACTAACCAAGGATTCACTTGGGATTTTCTTTTGTTTTTCTGCTTAAGGCTAGTAATTTGGCTAAATAGAATAAAAGGGTTTTAATATGCTCAAGGGGGCTAACAAGGGTGATGTAAAAGGCAGGCTAATTTGGGGGTGAGTGAGCTAAAATCAAATGATGGCCTCAATCATTCTCTTGGTATGTATCTATTCTATATTCTATAATTGGACATATATATTAAAGCAAAGGAAAGAACATCAGAATAAAAAGAAATGTAACACACAGAAATGAAATTATGGTTTGAATGCAACCATACAATTTAAGCTCAAGACTCACAGGCTGTGTGTTCTCTAACTCAAGCATCATATATCATTTATATATTGTATGCAGGTTTAGTTAAAAATTCCCATTATTCTCTTGAAAAAAATTATTTAGGGTAGCTTTTAAAGTTTTAATGTTCCTCCTTGATGAAATGTTGTCAACTAACATGTAATGCTATATATACAAGGTGTGGGTTGTTTTGATTCTGTTAAAGAGTTTAGTTTACTTCCTTTTTGTATTTTTTTATTTAAACTATACTATCTTATGCTAAAAAGGGTAAACTATACTAATTAATCCACTAATAAATCAGAATTGCAAACTAAACTAAATAACTAAAATAAAATAAATAACTCAAATATGAACAAAAAATGCAAAATGCAGAAAATAGAGTAAAATATACAAGTAGCAATGTATAGGTACTCAGAAAATAACAATAAAAGAAAAAGAGAAAAATATAGAAAAATATCCAAAATGAAAGAAAAAGTATGTAGTAGTTCACCAAAATAAACGCCAGAGATGGCGACCTCCCCACACTTAAAATGAAGCATCGTCCCCGATGCTCAATCAAGCCGGGTGTGAAGGGAGACTGACTGGATCGGGATCTCCGGATCTGCAGCCTCAAGCTGATGTGGGGCAGTCTGCTCTGTGGCTGCCTACTGAGGAGTCTCCGCCTGGGAATGAGGCTCTTCCTCGTGCTCATCCTCCTCCTCCTCTGATGGCTCTGATGGTGTGTCGGGCTCGGAGGGGATGTCGGCGCCCTATTTGATCATCAGCTTCAGATGGGAATAGCGTCGCCTGCTGCGGCGCTCCAATCTCTCATACCGGCGCCTGTTACGGCGCTCCATCTGATCAAGCTGGCGGAATAGACGGTGCACGAGGCGATAAACCGGCTCAGAGGCGGGTGGAGGTGCAGTGGTGGCAGCAGGGGTAGCTGGGGCGGCTGTAGAGGAAGAGGGTCCAGCAGACGGAGGGGCTGTCTCATCAGTAGCAGTGACAGGTGGTGGTCTGTAGCCCAAGGCAAGGAAGTTCCTGCTGTGCGGGATGATCTTCCTGCAGTCCGCTGCTGGTGGTCGCTCATCGGCATCCTCCCAAGGCACATCAGCCTGACGGCCTAGCCGTGTAACCAGATAAGGAAAGGGGAGGGTGCCTCGGACGTGGACCCTGGCCATAAAATGCCGGATAAAACGAGGCAAGTACAGGTCCTTACCCTCCAGCACA
>NC_029786.2:81507416-81509382 GCF_000816755.2 Arachis ipaensis | reverse complement strand
GGAGGGGCTGTCTCATCAGTAGCAGTGACAGGTGGTGGTCTGTAGCCCAAAGCAAGGAAGTTCCTGCTGTGCGGGATGATCTTCCTGCAGTCCGCTGCTGGTGGTCGCTCATCGGCATCCTCCCAAGGCACATCAGCCTGACGGCCTAGCCGTGTAACCAGGTAAGGAAAGGGGAGGGTGCCTCGGACGTGGGCCCTGGCCATATAATGCCGGATAAAACGAGGCAGATAAATGTCCTTACCCTCCAGCACACACCAAAGGAGGGTGATCATGGTAGCTGGGATCTCCGTCTCGTGAGTACTCGGCATCACAAAATTACTCAAGATCTGATGCCATAGTCGAGCCTCATTATTTAAGTACACTCTCTTGATCCCTCTAGGCATAGTGGTGTTCTGACCCATCTCCCAAGGAACAGCAGGGTCGAGAGCTATCCTTGCCTTCACAGCATCCCAGTCAAACTGCATCTGGCCCATGTTTTCCTCAACCTGTACAAAACCATCTGGCTGATCAGACTTGGCTGGGAGCTGGAGAATGGTCTCTATGGCCTCCTCAGTGACCAGAATTTGTTTTCCCCTCAGGTTCACTGCATCTAGGGTAGTAAGGTAGTAGTTGCAATAGAATTCCCAGACCCAAGATGCATTGACCTTTGTCAGTGATCTCTCCAGAAAGAACCAGCCCCTTTGCTTGATTTTCTCAGTAGTGTATTGCTGGAGAGCTTCTGGAATCTTCAAGGTATGTTCCAGGTATAGATTTCTGGAGTTTGCAAAAGTCGGGTACTTCAGCTCACAGTACCGTTTTGCAAATTTTATAGGATCAGTCGAAAGGAGTAGCTGGTCAGCTTTTTCCTGCTGTGTGAAGTTCTTCTCCCGCCATGATGAATCGTGCATTAGAGCAATGATGGACTGGGAGGAATCTCCTCTCTTGCGCTTGTCAGTGGCCTTGCCTTTGCCTTTCCTCTGTGAGGCAGACATCCTAAAAAATAGAAAACCAGGAATTGGATAAAAAAATAGGAAAGCAAATAGGCAATTAAAAAAGGAAACTCCTAGCGGCAAAGGAGAAATAAAATAAGGAAAATGAGTATATGAAATGTGATTGAATTAATGTTAAATGGAAAGAAAATAAGCAATATGCCATGGTTAGAAAGTTAGAGAAAAGTGAAAATAATCAGAAAAGAGATCAAAAGGGTTAGTATGGTTAGGATTTGAAAAAGAAATTAGTAAATTAAAATTAGTGAGTTAGGAAAGTAAGTGGCATAGAAAAAATTCCATATAACAAGGATTCACAGGTAAGAATAGAAGTACTCATAATCGAATAGAGAAAACAGGTTGATGCTGATTCGAATAGAAAATCAGAAATTGGAATCAGTGAATCACAATTGCAGGTTATGAACCAGGAAATCAAAGAGGATAAGAACGTGGCCCTGGCATTCATGAAATGGTTTGGGGGAGGTAGAGTAAAACAGAGTTGCCAAACCAAAACAAGAATGAAAACAATTTTCAAAAAATTTGGGCAGCATTCCGGCTAAAATTGGATTGTCCCGGAAAATAAACAGCAATCAGATTAGTTCATATGAATTAAAAGAAAGCAAGCTGCATGTACATAGATATAAAATAAACAGAAAAACTCAATGTAAACAGTAGCAACATACAAGAAAGCAGCATATGAATCATGATTATAGCAGCAACATATTTGCACATAGGATAAAACAGAAGTAAGAACAGTGCAAGTAAACAGACCTAGATCCACTAACCACAGCCTAAGCTACCTAACAACCTAAAAATCCACTACAACATGCAATTCTATCTATCCTAATCATGAACATAAACGGAATAAAAAAAATACAGAAAAGTGACGAACGGATAAAAAGGTTGCGTGTTGCGGAACCTGGTAAGCGGAAGGGGTGGAACAGGGAAAAAGGTGGCTGCGGCAGCGTCCGGCGCGGTGGTGGTGCACGGCGACGCGGTGG
>NC_029786.2:81479183-81507309 GCF_000816755.2 Arachis ipaensis | reverse complement strand
GAGGGCTGCGCGACTGATAGGGTTCGCGGGCTGAGGGGGTTATATTTTCGAATCCACGCGGCCGCATGGAGGACGCGGTCGCGTGGTTGGGATGAAAATGGGAGTGACGCGATCGCGTGGGGGACGTGATCGCATGGGGGGGGAAGAAGGGTGACGCGATCGCGTGGGTCGCACGACCGCGTCGCTGGAATTTGTGCTAAACGCACGACTCCAGCGCCGTTTTAGCGCAACTCTCTGTCTCCTTTTGGGGTGATGCGCAATCCATGCGACGCGATCGCGTCGCTCACGCGGTCGCGTGGGATTGGTATTGGGTAAGTGACGCGATCGCATAGGGCATGCGATCGCGTGGGCCAATTTGTGCGAAACGCACAAGGGCCGCACGATTCCAGCCTAACTTTCTGTTCGTTGGATCCTTACGCCGATATATATATCACGCGATACGACACGATCGCATGGGGCATGCGGTCGCGTCGTGCAACCCCTTTTTTTTAACTGAAAAATGCAGGATGCAGTGATGGACATGAATGCTATGCATGATTCCAGGTTTAATAAATTAAAATGAAAAAGGAAAAATGAAAGCAATTAACAAGAAATAAGTTGAAAAAGAGGCGACCATACCATGGTGGGTTGTCTCCCACCTAGCACTTTTAGTTAAAGTCCTTAAGTTGGACATTGGAAGCGTATCCTGTTATGGTGGCTTGTGTTTAAATTCGTCCAAAAATCTCCACCAGTGCTTGGAATGCCAATAGCCTCCGGGGTCCCAAACTAGGCATATGAAGCTTCTGAGCAGCTTCAAACCGATATTCAGCCTCCCGGGATGATGAATGTCAGAATATAATCCATGATCCCAAGCTGTGTTTTTAGATTCGCCTTCGTTTTGATTTGCAAGTTTCCATTCGGGCGGGTTAAAAAGTAGAATCTCACCGTGGCGACCAAACGTTCTCCGTGATCCATGCAATTGAGCATGATACCAATCCGTGTACTTCGAGGTGAAGCGTGGAACCTTATTGAACCTGGTGTACCAGTTCTGAGTACGAGCCAATTCCCTCTTACTCTTAAAGCCGCAGAGAGCTCTAAGCTGGCCATCTGTTTCAAGCAAACCATATTCAAGTGAATAAGTAAAATTATAAGTTAAGGATTGTACCCACTTGAAGCTTGTATTGGGTGGTAATGGCCTTGGGATAGGTGTTTTTGGTGATTCTGCAAGTTCCGTTTCCTTATGTTCTTCTGTGAATTCTTCCACTTTCTTGCAAAGATCTTCAATTGTATCTGTATCCTGGTCAAAGTCTTCTATGTCTTCCTCATCACTCGAGTCATAGATTGGAGGTTGAGAGAAATCTACCTCCGCATCGTCTTCATATTCACTTGGGGAAGATTCTTCGATCTCAGAGAATTCACTTGCGGACGCAAGTTCATCACTAGGAGAACTAGATTCTTCTTGGATTATTCCGTCTGATTCTTCGTAAACGACTTGCCTTGGAGATTGTACGGTATCCTCCTTAGCATTAACTGTGGCATCTTGGACAGGGTTTTCCTCAATTCTGGATTCCCAAGGAAGTTCAGCATCGCCTAGATCTTCAACCAACTCTTCTTCTTGAACAATGACAGCTTCTTCCACTTGTTCTAGTACGAATTCATTCTCTGTCTTGTCCACTGGAGCCTCTAATATTTCTTTCATGCTACGCTCTTCATCGGGCTGTCCACATGGAGCTGCGGTTGATCCTTGTATATTTGAGCGCCTAGTGGCCCATTGAATTAGTGCTTGCTCCAGTTGTTGAATGGTTGTTTGAAATTTAATTACTGTTTCCTTTAGGCGATCATTTGCTTCGCGGTTTGCCAGACTTGGACATGATACAAAGGAAAGTGGTGATGATTGGGAACGATTGGATTGGTATTGGGGTAAGGAAGGATCATATGATGGCGAATGGTAAAGAAAAGCTTGTGAGTGTGGTGGTTCGAGGTTATGTTGAAAGGATGGTTCATATGCACGGGGTGGGGCTTGTTGGTATTAGAAGGTGAGAAGCAAGTAATTTAAATGACGAGTGAATTAAATGGCAATTAAGAATAAATAATAACTGTAAAGCAACTTTTAGCAAGGTAGAGAAATTAGAGGTCCAACTTAGTTATCTCTCTCAACAATAATGAAAGTTGAATCTAAACTCCACTTGGTCAACCTTCACCAGGGCAAAGGAAAGTCAAGGGACTAATTAAATTGACCTTTGAATCCTATTTATCTCCTAAGAAAAGGTTGGGATTACTCAAGTTCAGCTCAATTAGCAAGATAACGATTATCAATTATGTTGAGTTTAATAACTGTTGAGTTACTAAATTCTTAACCAGAACCAAAAGGGGAAAAGTAAAATTACTGGAATGATAAAGAGGTCCTTAGATGGGAAGCAATGGTAACTTAAATCAAAGAGAACAATCATAAACTGAAAATACCTCAATTATCATTAATTCAAATAACAGTCTGTAATATGAGAGAATTTATAAATCAAATTATAATAATCAATTCAAATGTTGGAATCAAATAAATAGAAGTAAAACTAAAAGAACATTAAACCTGGGATCCAGAGTTACTCTTAAAACAAGAAGAAATCCTAAATCCTAAAAGAGAGAGAGAAGATCTCCCTCTCAACTAAATCTAAATCATTGAAAGGTAAAAATATGCGAGCTCTCCCTGAATGGATGCATTCCCTCACTTCATAACCTCTGGTCTATGCTTTCTGGACTTGGATTTGGGCCAAAAAGGGCTTTAGAACTCGCTGGGGCGTGTTCTGTAATTTTCTGGTGCGTGGTCTCTGTCACGCGTCCGCGTGGGTCACGCGGTCGCGTCATTCGGAGCTTTTCCTTGCCACGCGGTCGCGTCAGTCATGCTACCGCGTCATGTGCGTTCTGCTTAAGGCGCGCGGTCACGTCAGTCATGCGGCCGCGTCGCTGAATCTTCGCTTCTGGCACGCGATCGCGTCGTCCATGCGATCGCGTGAACATCAGTTTCCTTAAAGCTCCTGCTTTCTCCTTCCATTTTTGTATGTTTCCTTTTCCATCCTCTAAGTCATTCTGCCTTAGAAAATCTGAAACTACTCAACACACTAATCACGGCATCGAATGGAAATAAAGGTAATTAAAATAATTAATTTTTAAAGCTTAGGAAACATGTTTTTCACAATACGACATACTGAGGAAGGGAAAGTAAAACCATGCAATTAATGTGAATAAGTAGGTGAAGGATTATATAAATCACTCAAATTAAGCACAAAAGAACTCATGAAATATGGGTTTATCACTCACCCAGGGGCTATCAGAAATAGGATAAATAATCCCCGCCTCTAGTAACTTGGTGACCTCCTTCTGCACCACTTCCTTCATGGCTGGATTTAGCCGCCTCTGTGGTTGAACCACTGGCTTAGCATCATCCTCCAATAGGATTTTGTGCATGCATCTAGCTGGGCTTATGCTCTTAAGGTCATTTATGGACCACCCAAGAGCTGTCTTGTGTGTCCTTAGCACTTGAATTAGTGCTTCCTCTTCCAGTGGATTTAAAGCAGAGCTTATGATTACTGGAAAAGTGTCACCTTCTCCCAGAAATGCATATTTCAGGGATGGTGGTAATGGCTTGAGCTCAGGTTTAGGAGGTGTTTCCTCTTCCTGAGGAAGTTTCAGAAGTTCTTTCAATTCTTCTGAATCCTCCAAATCAGGCTGAACATCTTTAAAGATGTCTTCCAGCTCGGATTCGAGACTCTCAGCCATGTTGATCTCCTCTACCAAAGAGTCAATAAGATCAACTTTCATGTAGTCTTTTGGTGTGTCTGGATGCTGCATGGCCTTGACAGCATTCAACTTAAACTCATCCTCATTGACTCTCAGGGTTATTTCCCCCTGTTAGACATCAATGAGAGTTCGTCCAGTTGCTAGAAAAGGTCTTTCTAGAATGAGAGTAGCACTCTTGTGCTCCTCCATTTCCAGCACTACAAAGTCAGTGGAAAAGGCGAATGGCCCAACCCTAACAATCATGTCCTCAATCACGCCTGATGGGTATTTAATGGAGCCATCAGCAAGTTGGAGACATATCCGGGTCGGTTTAACTTCTTCAGTTAAACCAAGCATTCTGATGGTGGATGCAGGTATTAGGTTGATGCTTGCCCCAAGATCGCATAGAGCTGTCCTGGTGCAATTACCCTCTCATGTGCATGGTATCAGAAAGCTTCCGGGATCTTTAAGCTTTTCTGGAAAGCTTTTCAGAATGACTGCACTGCATTTTTCAGTGAGGAGAACTCTTTCAGTTTCTCTCCAATCCTTCTTATGACTCAAGATCTCTTTCATGAACTTGGCATAAGAAGGTATTTGCTCAAGTGCCTCTGCAAACGGAATCTTTATTTCAAGAGTTCTGAGATAATCTGCAAAGCGAGCAAATTGCTTATCCTGCTCCTCTTGGCGGAGTTTTTGAGGATAAGGTATCTTAGCTTTATATTCCTCAACCTTAGTTGCTGCAGGTTTACTTCCTACAAAGGTGGTTGGAGAAGCCTTTTTAGAGGGGTTGTTATCAGCACTTGTGTATGTCTGATCCCTCACTGGCATTTGATTGCCAGAGTCAGAAGCTGGAGTGGTGTTGGACGCCAACTCCTTACTTGTTCCTGGCGTTTGAACGCCAGAACTGAGCTTCCATTGGGTGTTTGACGCCAAATCCTTGCTTGTTTCTGGCATTTGAATGCCAGAGTTATTCCTCTCTGGGCTCTTACTGTCCTCAGAGGGATTGTGAATAGCAGTTTGTTCATTTCTTGGCTTCCTGCTGCTTTGAAGTGAGGTATTTAATGTTTTCCCACTTCTTAATTGAACTGCCTTGGCACTCTTCTATTATTTGTTTTGATAACTGCTGTTCTGTTTGCTTCAACTGCACTTCTATATTTATATTAGCCATTCTTGTATCTTTGCTCCCATCTGAAGCAGTAGTGGGGTTAGCGTATGACCCCAGAGTCCTTCTGGACTGTTCAATTCCACGTAGGTCCATGATTAAGGAAAGGGAATTGATGTGAATTGCAAATAAAATATATTTTTAAATTTTTTTTTTGAATAAAAAGAACGAATAATTAAATAAATAAGAAAAACGAAATAAAATAAAATAAAATAATTAGAAATTAAATATAAATTTCGAAAATTAAGAACAAAAATTTAAAACTAAAATAATTACTTAATTAAGAAGATTTGAAAAACTTTGGATATGATTTTTGAAAAAGATTTTAAATTTTGAAATAAAAATATGGATTTTTAAAATTGATTTTCGAAAATTTGCTTTAAAATAGAGAGAAAAGATATTTTTGAATTTAAAGAGGAAAGAGAAAAACAATAAAATAGCACAAGATTTAAAACTTTTTAGATCCAATGCTCCTTGTTTTCGAAAATTTTGGAGGGAAAACACCAAGGAACACCAAACTTAAAAATTTTAAGATCAAGACACAAGGAGGACTCAAGAACACTTTGAAGACTCACAAGAACAACAAGAACATGAAGAAAGAACACCAAACTTAAAATTTTTAGAAAATCACAATAAAATTTTTGAAAATTATAGAAAGATCAACAAGAAGACACCAAACTTAAGGTTTGGCACAGGATTTAATCAAAGAAAAATTGTTTTTGAAAAAGATTTTAAAAAGAAGATACCCAGTTACCAAGAACATAGACCAACGCTCTAGCCAATTGAGCTGTAAATGTAACACTTGTTTTGAAGAAGTATTTTTGATAACTAAGAATAAAATTTTTTTGAAAGCTAATGTTTTGAAAAAGCACAAGAAAAACAAGAAAAGAAACAGAACAAGAAAAAATAAAGATCAAACAAGAAAATTAAACAAGAACAACTTGAAGATCCAGGAAAAACAAAGGACACAAATTCAAAAATTTAAAGGAAAATATAAAATATGCAATTGACACCAAACTTAAAATGTAAAACTAAACTCAATTATTAGTAAAAAAAATCAAATTTCGAAAAATTTTTGAAAAAGGAAATAAGGATTCTAAAATTTTAACAAGAACAATAATAAAAGACTCAAAGATAAATCACAGATTAATAAAGAAAAATAAAAATTTTTTGAAAGATTTTTGAAAAGAAAGTAAAAGACTCTGACTCAAAAGACAAAATTTTTCCTAATCTAAGCAACAGGATGAACCGTTAGTTGTTCAAACTCGAACAATCCTCGGCAACGGCGCCAAAAACTTGGTGCACGAATTGTGAATCACACTTTTCACAACTCGTATCACTAACCAGCAAGTGCACTGGGTTGTCCAAGTAATACCTTACGTGAGTAAGGGTCGAATCCCAAAGAGATTGTTGGTTTGAAGCAAACTATGGTTATCTTGTAACTCTTAGTCAGGATATAATATCAATAATAATTTTTAGTTTTAATTGTAAGAAGTCAAAGGGCATAAAATAAATACTTGTTACTCAATAATGGAGAATATGTTGGGGTTTTGGAGATGCTTTGTCCTCTTTATTTCAGCTTTTCTCTTGTACTCCTCTTCACACACGCAAGGCTCCTTCCATGGCAAGCTGTATGTAAGGTGTCACCGTCGTCAATGGCTACTTCTCGTCCTCTCAGTGAAAATGGTCCGATGCGCTGTCACAGCACGGCTAATCATCTGTTGGTTCTCGATCATGTCGGAATAGAATCCCTTGATTCTTTTGCGTCTGTCACTACGCCCAACAATCGCGAGTTTGAAGCTCGTCACAGTCATTCAATCCTTGAATCCTACTCGGAATACCACAGACAAGGTTTAGACTTTTCGGATTCTCAAGAATGCTGCCAATGGATTCTAGCTTATACCACGAAGATTCTGATTATGGAATCTAAGAGATACTCATTCAATCTAATATAGAACGGAGGTGGTTGTCATACACACGTTCATGGATTGAGGAAGGTGAAGAGTGTCACGGATCATCACCTTCTTCATAGTGAAGTGCGAATGAACATCTTAGATAGGAACAAGCGTGTTTGAATGGAAAATAGAAGTAATTGCATTAATTCATCGAGACACAGCAGAGCTCCTCACCCCCAACAATGGAGTTTAGAGACTCATGCCGTCAAAGAGTACAAAGTTCAGATCTAAAATGTCATGAGGTGCGAAATAGACCTCTAAAAGTTGTTTAAATATTAAACTAGTAACCTAGGTTTACAGAAAATGACTAAACTATGATAGATGGTGCAGAAATCCACTTCTGGGGCCCTTTTGATGTGTGCTGGGGCTGAGACTTAAGCTTCTCACATGCCTAGGCTGTTTTTGGAGTTGAACGCCAGGTTGTAACCTGTTTCTGGCGTTCAACTCCCATTTGTAACCTGTTTTTGGCGTTTGACGCCAGACTGCAACATGGAACTGGCGTTGAACGCCAGTTTACATCATCTATTCTTGAGCAAAGTATGAACTATTATATATTTCTGGAAAGCCCTGGATGTCCACTTTTCAACGCAATTAAGAGCGCGCCATTTGGAGTTCTGTAGCTCCAGAAAATCCATTTCGAGTGAAAGGAGGTCAGAATCCAACAACATCAGCAGTCCTTTTTCAGCCTGAATCAGATTTTTGCTCAGCTCCCTCAATTTCAGCTAGAAAATACCTGAAATTACAGAAAAACACACAAACTCATAGTAAAGTCCAGAATTGTGATTTTTATTTAAAAACTAATAGAAATATAATAAAAACTAACTAAATTACATTGAAAACATACTAAAAACAGTGTCAAAAAGCGTATAAATTATCCGCTCTTCAACCAGCACAGAAGATCTCGTCTGAGATCGACCTACAGTTTCAAGTAACCCTCGGAACATTGGCGCCATTGCCGGGGAACCTGGAAGTCATCCCATCACCATGGCAGACGACCATGACAACGACCACGATTCAGATCTAGAGGATAGAACACCGCATAAAAACGCGGACACTACCCGAAAGATACCCCGGAATCTAACGGAGACAAAAACTCATCAAATCTAGGAGTAATAGAAGCGCTTCAAAATCGTTTAAAGTAACTTAAAAAAGAAAGCCAGCATCAACGAGAAGTTGGCAAGGATCTACAAAGAGAGGTAAGGCGACGTCGAGAATTAGAAGATAAACTCTTACAACTCGAAGCCGATCTCAAAGCAAAAGCTACCCGGACCACCCCTGAAGACAATTCACACAAAGATCAAGATCCATTCACTAGGAAAATCATGAAAACTAAAATTCCTAAGGACTTCAAACTCCCGGATATGACTTTGTATGATGGCACTACAGATCCCAACCATCACCTCAGTAACTTCAGAAGTAGAATGTACCTCACTGACGCCTCAGACGCCGTTCGCTGCAAAGCTTTTCCAACGACTCTCACGAAGACAGCAATCAGATGGTTCGACAACCTACCTCCAAAGTCCATCTCAAGCTTTGACGACCTAGCCAAAAGATTCTTGGCCAGATTCTCCATCCAAAAAGACAAGGCTAAGCACGCCCCCAGTCTACTAGGGATCAAGCAAGGAGATCGGGAAAGCCTTCACAACTACATGAAAAGATTCAACAAAACATGCCTAGATATACAAAGCTTGCCAACAGAGGCCGCCATCATGGGCCTCATCAATGTCCTACGAGAGGGACCTTTCAGCCAATTTATATCAAAGAAATACCCCACATCTCTAGATGAAGTGTAAGAGCGAGCGGAGAAATACATCAACATAGAAGAAAACTCTCGGTTAGGAGAAATCTCAAAGTCCGGATTCCCCTACCGAGATAAAGATAAAGAGTCCAAAAAGAAGGAAGATCGACAAGGGGAAAAAGATAAAAAATATCATAATCACACCCCCCTTCGGGTGTCTCTTATGGATGTGTACAAGGAAGTTTGCCATACAGAAAAATACCCCCAGCTCGACCACTCAAAGGCAAAAGAGAAGGAGGAAACCGAAACGAGTATTGTGCATACCATCGTGTCCGTGGACATTCCACCAACGAATGCTTCGATCTAAAAAATGTCATAGAAAAGTTAGTGAGAGAAGGAAAACTAGATCGGTATTTGGCCACCCGAGACGATGAGCAAAGAAAAAGGAGAAGGGACGAGGAGGTCGGACGAACCGAGCGATCACCTCGTACGCCAGAAAGACATGTTCATATGATACATGGAGGATTTTCAGGAGGAAGAATCTCCAAATCATCCCGTAAAAGATATCTTAAAGAAGTATATCATGTCGAAGGAAAGGAGGAAGCGTCCGACATCCCTGCAATTACGTTCACCAAGGAAGACGCATCCGGTATCATCCCAGGATACGACGATCCCATGGTCATCACTAATAGACCAAGGGATACGTGTCACTACATACAACCTTCGAAAAAGGGAACCAATCCAGAACACTCAAGATAGACTACATCGTGGTCGACGTAAGTTCAGCCTACAATGCCTTAATCGGTCGGACAACACTAAATCAACTCGGCGCAATAGTCTCAACTCCACATCTATGCATGAAATTCCCAACTGCAGAAGGGATAGCTATGATAAAAGTCGATCAAAAGATGGCACGCCGCTGTTATAACGAAAGCCTAAACCTCAGAGGCAAAGGAGAAGAGTTCCATACAATTGAGCTTGGTGGAGTTCAGAAATGAGAAGAACTCCGTCCACAGCCCGAAGGTGAAGTAGAGAAAGTTCAGATCGGAGACACATCGGACAAAACAACCAATATTTGTACGATCCTAAAAGGAGACGCAAAAGAATTACTAGTGCAGTTCTTATGAGATAATGTCGATCTCTTCGCATGGAAAGCTGCAGACATGCCAGGCATAGACCCCAAGCTAACGTATCACAAGTTGGCGGTCTATCCAGGATCTCGGCCGGTACAGCAGAGACGAAGAAAACTTGGGCCAAAATGATCCCAAGCACTACTAGAGGCACGATTTATAAGAGAAGTCAAGTACCCACTATGGCTAGCCAACGTCGTCTTGGTGAAAAAATCAAATGGAAAGTGGCGAATGTGCACCGACTACACCGATCTCAACAAAGCCTGCCAAAAAGATCCTTATCCACTCCCAAGTATTGACGCTCTGGTGGATGCCTCATCCGGATATAAATACCTCTCGTTTATGGATGCATATTCCGGATACAATCAAATCCCCATGTATCCGCCAGATCAAGAAAAGACCTCGTTTTTAACACCAAAAGCAAATTACTGCTACATTGTGATGCCTTTTGGTCTCAAGAATGCGGGAGCTACTTATCAAAGGCTAATGAATAAAGTCTTTTCAGATCATATTGGAAAAATCATGGAAGTCTACGTGGACGATATGTTAATAAAGACACAAAGTGAAGAGACATTATTGTCCGACCTGGCCCAAGTGTTCGACACTATAAGGAAGCATGACATGCGACTCAATCTGGCAAAATGCACCTTTGCAGTAGAAGCAGACAAATTCTTAGGTTTTATGCTCACACAAAGAGGAATTGAGGCAAATTCGGATAAATTCCAGGCCATACTCAAACATGAAGAGCCCAACTTGTGTCAGAGAGATACATTAACTCAACGGGAGATTGACAGCCTTATCCAGATTCTTAGCGGGATCAACGATAAGATCTCTCCCCTTCTATGCTACTTTAAGGAAAGGAAAGAAGTTCGAATGGACAATAGAGTGCCAGCAAGCCTTCCAGAATTTCAAAAGTTTCCTGGCACGGCCACCTATCCTAACTCGACCACGAGAGGGAGAGCCACTCGTATTATACCTTGCGGTAGGAAGTTGGGCAGTAGCCTCAGCACTGGTTCGAGAGGACGACAAAGGGCAACAACCTGTATACTTCATTAGTAAAGCGCTGCAGGGATCCAAGCTGAACTACCAAAAAATAGAAAAGTTTGCCTATACTCTCAAACTGACATCTCGATGACTTCGCCCGTACTTCCAGGCTCACACCATTAAGGTTCGGACCAACCAGCCCATAAAAGGAATATTGCAGAAAACAGATCTAGCAGGCAGAATTTTACAATGGGCAGTCGAGTTATCCGAGTTCGACCTCCAATATGAAGCTCGGATAGCCATCAAGTCACAGTACTTAGCCAACTTCATTGCAGAATTCACAGATACCCTGGAAACCCCCACAGAATGGAATCTCTACGTGGACGGTTTCTTGAATAAGACTGGAAGTGGCGCAGGTGTGATAATAGAAAGCAACCAAGGAACCCAAGTTGAGCTTTCCCTCAAATTTGGGTTCCCGGCCTCAAACAACCAGGCGGAATATGAAGCGTTACTAGCTGGTTTGAAGCTGGCTAAGGAGGTTGGAGCTCAAATACTCAACATCTTTAGCGATTCACAAGTAGTCACCTCACAAATAACAGGAAGCTACCAAGCCAAAGATCCCACCATGAAAAAGTATTTGGATAAGACCAGGGAACAGCTCGGACAACCTGGGGAATATAAGATCTGCCACATACCCCGTGAACAAAATGCCTGAGCTGACGGACTCTCAAAGCTAGCCAGCACCAAACCAGAGGGCAACAATAGAAGCCTCATCCAGGAAATGCTACAGAACCCGTCAATCTCGGAAGAGAAAAAATTCCTAGCCATAACAGGTCAGGATCAAGGATGGATGACCCCCATAATTAACTACCTTAAAACAGAAACACTCCCCACAGATGAAAAGGAGGCAAAGAGGTTAAAACGGGAGGCTCAATACTACACTATCATAAACAACACCCTATATAAAAGAGGGATTTCAATACCACTATTAAAATGTGTGCCGACCTCCAACACCAGGGAAGTTTTAGAGGAAGTACATAGTGGCATTTGTGGTAATCATCATGGATCACAAGCTCTCACCAAAAAAGTACTCCGGGCGGGATTTTATTGGCCAACTATACAAAAGGAAGCTACAGAGTTTGTAAGGACATGCCCACCATGCCAGAAACATGCCAACTTTCACATCGCCCCGCCAGAAGAGCTCATCAGCGTAACCTCACCTTGGCCATTTGCAAAATGTGGACTCGATCTTCTCGGACCCTTCCCTCAGGGATCGGGACAAGTTAAATTCCTCATAGTAGGGGTAGACTATTTCACAAAGTGGATCGAGGCAAAGCCCCTAGCCAACGCCACTGCTCAAAGAAGCCGAAAATTCCTATATAGGAACATTGTCACAAGGTTCAGGGTTCCATACTCCATCACCACAGACAATGACACTCAATTCACAGATGCAGGCTTCAGAAAATTAGTAGCCGACTTGAACATAAAGCACCAGTTCACCTCCGTCGAACATCCTCAAGCCAACGAACAGGCCGAAGCTGCCAACAAAGTCATATTGGCTGGGTTAAAACGGAGATTACAAGACGCAAAGGGAGCTTGGGCTGAAGAGCTTTCACAAGTCCTATGGGCATATCGAATGACGCCACATTCCACCACAAAGGAATCACCCTTCCGATTAGCATACGGAACGGAAGCAATGATCCCAGTAGAGATCGAAGAAAGGTTGCCTAGAGTGGTTCATTACAATGAAGAAGCCAACTCCCAACTTCAAATGGAAGAGCTCGACCTACTTCCTGAAATCCAAGAAAGAGCTCGAATCAGCGAAGAAGCACTAAAACATCGAATGGCTTCCAGATATAATCAAAAGGTAGTGCCAAGAGGTTTCGTTGAGAATGATCTCATCCTGATTCGAAACGATATTGGAACAACTCGACCCGGAGAAGGAAAGCTAGCAGCAAACTGGAAAGGACCCTACCGAGTCATAGAAGTACTTGGGAAGGGCTACTACAGACTATCCGAACTCGACAGATGAAAGCTTCCCAGATCGTGGCACGCCTGCAACCTAAGAAGGTACTATAGCTAGAGAAGGTAAAAGATCTCATCATAGGATGCACTCTTTTTCCTGAAAAGGTTTTTTAATGTGGCACCAAGTTGAGATCCAGAAATTGTCCAACTCAAAAGGATAAAAACTCTATATGTACATGATGAGCGGATAATTTATACGCTTTTTGGCATTGTTTTTAGTATGTTTTCAGTATAATTTAGTTAGCTTTTATTATATTCCTATTAGTTTTTAAATAAAAATCACAATTCCGGACTTTACTATGAGTTTGTGTATTTTTCTGTAATTTCAGGTATTTTCTGGCTGAAATTGAGGGAGCTGAGCAAAAATCTGATTCAGGCTGAAAAAGGACTGCTGATGCTGTGGATTCTGACCTCCCTGCACTCAGAATGAATTTTCTGGAGCTACAAGTTTCCAATTGGCGCGCTCTCAATTGCGTTGGAAAGTAGACATCCAGGGCTTTCCAGCAATATATAATAGTCCATACTTTGCTCAAGGATAGACGATGTAAACTGGTGTTCAACGCCAGTTCCATGTTGTAGTCTGGCGTCAAACGCCAGAAACAGGTTACAAATGGGAGTTGAATGCCAGAAACAGGTTACAACCTGGCGTTTAACTCCAGAAATAGCCTAGGCACGTGAGAAGCTTAAGTCTCAGCCCCAGCACACACCAAGTGGTCCCCAGAAGTGGATTTCTGCACCATCTATCTTAGTTTATTCATTTTCTGTAAACCTAGGTTACTAGTTTAGTATTTAAACAACTTTTAGAGGTCTAACAGCTTGCCATTGGAGGAACCTTGCGTGCGTGAAGAAGAAGACAGGGGGAAAGCAGAGATTCAGAAGACAAAGCATCTCCAAAACTCCAACATATTCTCCATTACTGCAGAACAAGTATTTAATCCATGCTCTTTTATTCTTCGCAATTCATACTGATAATTATAATTGATTTCCTGACTAAGATTTACAAGATAACCATAGATTGCCTCAAACCAACAATCTCCGTGGGATCGACCCTTACTCACGTAAGGTATTACTTGGACGACCCAGTGCACTTGCTGGTTAGTGGTACGAGTTGTGAAAAGTGTGATTCACAATTCATGCACCAAGTTTTTGGCGTTGTTGCCGGGGATTGTTCGAGTTTGAACAACTGACGGTTCATCCTGTTGCTTAGATTAGGGAGATTTTGTCTTTTAGGTCAGAGTCTTTTACTTTCTTTTCAAAAATCTTTCAAAAGATTTTTATTTTTCTTTATTAATCTGTGATTTGTCTTTGAGTCTTTTATTATTGTTCTTGTTAAAATTTTAGAATCCTTATTTTCTTTTTCAAAAATTTTTTTTGAAATTTTATTTTTCTTTTACTAATAATTGAATTTTTCTGTTTGAGTTTAGTTTCATATTTTAAGTTTGGTGTCAATTGCATGTTTTTATTTTCTTTTAAAATTTTCGAAATTTGTGTTCTTTGTTCTTTATTCATCTTCAAGTTGTTCTTGTTTATTTTCCTTGTTTGATCTTTAGTTTTTCTTGTTCTGTGTCTTTTCTTGTTTTTCTTGTGCTTTTTCAAAATATTAGTTCCCAAAGAAAATTTTATTTATTAAATACAATATTAAAACACTTTAAATTTATAACTCAATTGGCTAGAGCGTTGTGTTTATGTTCTTGGTAATTGGGAATCTTTCTTTTAAAACTTTTTCAAAAATAATTTTTCTTTGAGCGAATCTTGTGTCAAGTTTTAAGTTTGGTGTTTTCTTGTTAGCTTTTCTTTAGTTTTCGAAAATTTTATTGTGATTTTCTAAACATTTTAAGTTTGGTGTTCTTTCTTCATGTTCTTGTTGTTCTTGTGAGTCTTCAAGGTATTTTTGAGTTTTCCTTGTGTCTTGATCTTAAAATTTTTAAGTTTGGTGTTCCTTGGTATTTTCTCTCCAAAATTTTCGAAAACAAGGAGCAGTAGATCTAAAAATTTTTAAATCTTGTGCTATTTTACTCTTTTTCTCTTTCCTCATTAAATTCAAAAATATCTTTTCTCTCTATTTTAAAGCAAACTTTCGAAAATTACTTTTAAAATTCAGATTTTTATTTCAAAATTTAAAATCTTTTTCAAAAATCATATCCAAAATTTTTCAAATCTTCTTAATTAAGTAATTATTTTAGTCTTAAATTTTTTGTTCTTAATTTTCGAATTCTATATTTAATTTCAAACTATTTTATCCTCTTTTCTTTTATTATTTATTTATTTGTTCCCCTTTTACAAAAAAAAATAAAATAAAATAAAAATATATTCTATTTGCTATTCATATCAATTCCCTTTTCTCCATCATGGATCTAAGTGGAAATGAACAGTCCAGAAGGACTCTGGGGTCATATGCTAACCCCACTATTGCTTCATATGGGAGCAGTATCTGTATACCCTCCATTGGATTCAGTAGCTTTGAGTTAAATCCTCAGCTCATTATCATGGTGCAGCAAAGTTGCCAGTATTCCGGTCTTCCACAGGAAGAACTTACAGAGTTTCTGGCACAGTTTTTACAAATTGCTGACACAGTACATGATAAGGAAGTAGATCAGGATGTCTATAGATTATTACTGTTTCCATTTGCTGTAAAAGACCAAGCTAAGAGGTGGTTAAATAACCAACCTAAGGCTAGCATAAGGACATGGAAACAGCTGTCAGAAAAATTCCTGAATCAATACTTCCCTCCAAAATGGATGACACAGCTAAGGCTGGACATCCAAGGCTTTAAACAAGGAGATAATGAATCTCTTTATAATGCCTACAGAGAGATGCTAAGAAAATGCCCCTCTGAAATGTTTTCAGAATGGGTGCAGTTAGACATCTTCTATTATGGGCTTACAGAGAAAGCTCAAATTTCTCTAGATCACTCAGCTGGTGGATCTATACACATGAGAAAGACAATTGAAGAGGCTCAAGAGCTTATTGATACAATTGTCAAAAATCAGCATCTGTACCTAAATAGTGAATCTTCTAAGAAAAGAGAGGCTAAAACAGTAACTGCTGAACTTAGTCCTGCAGAACAATTTACTGAATTCAATCAGCAATTAGACTTTCTAACAAAACAGCTGGCCGAATTCAAAGAGATACTACAAGACACAAGAATGGCTAATATAAATATGGAGGTACAGTTGAAGCAAACAAAACAACAGTTATCAAAACAAATAACAGAAGAATGCCAAGCAGTTCAATTAAGAAGTGGGAAAACATTAAATACTTCACTTCAAGGTAGCAGGAAGCCAAGAAATGAACAAACTGCTATTCAAAATCCCTCTGAGGACAGTAAGAGCCCAGAGAGGAATAACTCTGGCGTTCAAACGCCAGAAACAAGCAAGGAGTTGGCGTCAAACACCCAATGGAAGCTCAGTTCTGGCGTTCAAATGCCAGGAACAAGTAAGGAGTTGGCGTCCAATGCCACTCCAGCTTCTAACCCTGGCATTCAAATGGCAGTGAGGGATCAGACACACACAAGTGCTGATAACAACCCCTCTAAAAAGGCATCTCCAACCACCTCTGTAGGAAATAAACCTGCAGCAACTAAGGTTGGGGAATATAAAGCCAAGATACCTTATCCTCAAAAACTCTGCCAAGAGGAGTAGGATAAGCAATTTGCTCGCTTTGCAGATTATCTCAGGACTCTTGAAATAAAGATTTCATTTGCAGAGGCACTTGAGCAAATACCTTCTTATGCCAAGTTCATGAAGGAGATCTTGAGTCATAAGAAGGATTAGAGAGAAACTGAAAGAGTTCTCCTCACTGAAGAATGCAGTGCAGTCATTCTGAAAAGCTTTCCAGAAAAGCTTAAAGATCGCAGAAGCTTTCTAATACCATGCATATTAGAGGGTAATTGCACCAAGACAGCTTTATGTGATCTTGGGGCAAGCATCAACCTAATACCTGCATCCACTATCAGAAAGCTTGGTTTAACTGAAAAAGTTAAACCAACCCGGATATGTCTCCAACTTGCTGATGGCTCCATTAAATACCCATTAGGCGTGATTGAGGACATGATTGTCAGGGTTGGGCCATTCGCCTTTCCCACTGACTTTGTAGTGCTGGAAATGGAGGAGCACAAAAGTGCTACTCTCATTCTAGGAAGACCTTTCCTAGCAACTGGACGAACTCTCATTGATGTCCAAAAGGGGGAAGTAACCCTGAGAGTCAATGAGGATGAGTTTAAGTTGAATGCTGTCAAAGCCATGCAGCATCCAGACACACCAAAAGACTGCATGAAAGTTGATCTCATTGACTCCTTGGTAGAGGAGGTTAACATGGCTGAGAGTATCGAATTAGAGCTGGAAGACATCTTTAAAGATGTTCAGCCTGAGCTGGAGGATTCAGAGAAACTGAAAGAACTTCTGAAACTTCCTCAGGAAGAGGAAACACCTCTTACACCCGAGCTCAAACCATTACCACGATCCCTGAAATATGCATTTCTGGGAGAAGGTGACACTTTTTCGATAATCATAAGCTCTGCTTTAAATCCACCGGAAGAGGAAACACTAATTCAAGTGCTAAGGACACACAAGACAGCTCTTGGGTCGTCCATAAGTGACCTTAAGGGCATAAGCCCAGCTAGATGCATGCACAAGATCCTATTGGAGGATGATGCTAAGCCAGTGGTTCAACCACAGAGGCGGCTAAATCCAGCCATGAAGGAAGTGGTGCAGAAAGAGGTCACCAAGTTACTGGAGGCTGGGATTATTTATCCTATTTCTGATAGCCCCTGGGTGAGCCCTGTTCAAGTTGTCCCCAAAAAAGGAGGTATGACAGTGGTTTATAATGAAAAAAATGAACTGGTTCCTACAAGAACAGTTACAGGGTGGTGCATGTGTATTGACTACAGAAGGCTCAATACAGCCACCAGAAAGGATCATTTTCCTTTACCATTCATAGACCAGATGTTAGAGAGACTAGCAGGCCATGAATATTACTGCTTTTTGGATGGCTATTTGATAAACCCATATTTTATGATATATTTTGTGCTTAATTTGAGTGATTTATTCAATCCTTCACCCACTTATTCATATTAATTGCATGATTTTACTTCTCCTTTCTTATTATGTGATGTATGTGAAAAACATGTTTCCTATACTTTAAAATTAATTATTTTAATTACCTTTATTTCCATTCGATGCCGTGATTAGTGTGTTGAGTAGTTTCAGATCTTCTAAGGCAGGAATGACTCAAAGGATGGAAAGGAAACATACAAAATGGAAGGAAAGCACAAAACGGAGTCCTTGAAGAAACTGGCATCCACGCGATCGCATGGACGACGCGATCGCATGCCAAGCGCGAATCAACGGCGACGTGGCCGCATGACTGACGCGACCGCGCGCCTTAAGCAAAATACATATGACGCGGTCGCATGACTGACGTGACCGCGTGACAAGAAAAGCTCCGACCTGACGCGACCGCGTGACCCACGCAGACGCGTGACAGAGGCCACGCACCAAAAATTGCATTCTCATACCTTGCCAAAAGTTTGCTTTACAGTTATTTATTTATTTTAATTGCCATTTAATTTACTTGTCATTAAATTACTAGTTCCTCATTCTTGAAACCCCCAATTCTACAATCTCCATAACCAATAATAAGAACATACTTCCCTGCAGTTCCTTGAGAAGATGATCCGAGGATTAATACTCGGTTATCAATTTTTAAGGGGTTTGTTACTTGTGACAACCAAAACGTTTGCACGAAAGGGCTTTTTGTTGGTTTAGAAACTATATCTACAACGCGACTGTTTTTATGACATTCTTTACTGGCAAAAATCTCATCGAACCACCACACTCACAAGCTTCTCTTCACCATTCGCCACCGTATGATCCTTTCCTACCCCAGTTCCAATCCAATCACTCCCAAGCATCACCACTTCCCTATGTCTCATGTCCAAATCCATCACCCCGAGAATCAGAGGTTCGCCTCAAGGCAACAGTAAATAAACTTCAAACAACCATTCGACAACTGGAGCAAGCAGTAATTCAATTAGCTTCTAGACGTGCGAACATTCAAGGACCAACCACAGCCCCATGTAGACAATCTAATGAAGAGCGTAGCATGAAGGAGACACTAGAAACTCCAGTGGACAAGACAAAGCATGAATTTGTACTAGAACAAGTAGAAGAAGCTGTCATTGTACAAGAAGAAGAGTTGGTTGAAGATCTAGGAGACGCTGAACCTCCATGGGAATCCAGAGTTGAGGAGAACTTCGTCAAGGACATTACAGTTGATGCTAAGGAGGATAGAGCACAATCCCCGAGGCAAGTCGTTTATGAAGAACTAGACGGAATAACCCAGGACACAAATTCCCTTGATAATGATAGTCACAAGTCAAGCTCTCTTAGTAATGAACTTGCATCCGCAAGTGAATTCTCTGAGATCGAAGAATCTTCCCCAAATGAATACGAAGATAATGCAGAGGTAGATTTCTCTCAACCTTCGATCTATGACTCGAGTGATGAGGAAGACATAGAAGACTTTGACCAGGATACAGATGCATTTGAAGAATCTTGCGAAGAAGTGGAGGAATTCACAGAAGAGCACAAGGGAGTAGAACTTACAGAACCACCAGAAACACCTACCCCAAGGCCATTACCGCCTAATACAAGCTTCAAGTGGGTACGATCCTTAACCTTTAACTTTACTTATTCACTTGAATATGGTTTACTTGAAATAGATGGCCAGCTTAGAGCCCTCTGCGGCTTTAAGAGTAAGAGGGAAATAGCTCGTACTCAGAGCTGGTGCACAAGGTTCAATAAGGTTCCACGCTTTAACTCAAAGTGCACGGATTGGTATCACGTTCAATCGAATGGATCTCGAAAAACGTTTGGTCACTATGGTGAGAATCTACTTTCTAAACCGCCTGGATGGAAAAATATAGATCAAAACGAAGGCGGATTTAGAACCAAAGTATGGGATCCTGGAAAATATTCTGATATTCATCACCCCGGGAGCCTGAAAATCTGTTTGAAGCTGCTCAGAAGCTTCACATGCCTAGTTTGGGACCCCGGAGGCTGTTGGCATTCCAAACATTGGTGGAGATTTCTGGATGAATTTAAACACAAGCCACCATAACAGGAAGCTCATCTAATGTCCAACATAAGGACTTTAACTAAAAGTGATAGGTGGGAGACAACCCACCATGGTATGATCGTTCCTTTTGCAATTTTAATTTTATTTAGTTTTGTTTATTTTCGAATTTTATTTTTATTTTATTGAACCTGGAATCATGCATAGCATTCTGCATTCTACAAAAAAAAGGGTGCACGACGCGACCGCATCATCCATGCGATCGCGTTAATGGAGAAATACACTTCCCACGCGACCGCGTCCTCCACGCGGCCGCGTGACCTGGAAATCGGCATAAGGATCCAACGTCCAGAAAGTTGGGCTGGAATCGTGCGGCCATTGTGCGTCTAGCACAAAATGACCCACGCGATCGCGTGCCTGACGCGATCGCGTCACTTGCACACAATCAATCCCACACGACTGCGTGAGCGACGTGATCGCGTCGCATGGATTGCACAAATCCCAAAAGGAGACAGAGAGTTGGGCTGGAACGACGCTGGATTCGTGCGTTTAGCACAAATTCCAGCGACGCGATCGCATGCCCCAGGCGATCGCGTCCTACCCCCCTTTTATCCCTTCTATGCGATCGCGCGGCCCACGCGATTGCGTCACCCCCCATTTCGCACCAACCACGCGACCGCGTGCCCTACGCGGTCGCGTGGATTCAACTTTATAACCCCCAGGTCACGCGAAACCCTATTATCGCGCCCCCCTGAACCCCCTCCCCTCCCTTCTCTCTTCTCCAATCCAACCACCACCACCCAGTCACCACCACCGCCAGCCACCTTTTTGCCCAATCTCATTCTACGGCCTTCCAGGTTCCACAGAACGTCACCCTTTTATCTATCCGTAGTTAGTTCATATTTTTCTGTTTATGTTCATATTTAGGCTAGTTAGATATGCATGTTGTAGTGGATTTTAGATTGTTAGGTAGCCTAGGCTGTGGTTAGTGGATTTAGGGCTGTTTATTTGCACTGTTCATGTTTATTGCTTTATGTTTTCGCAATCCTACTGCTGCTGTAATGTTAGTTCATATGCTGTACTCTCCTGTATATTGCTGCTCTTTACATTGATTTTTCATGATTATATTCCTTATATGTAACTGCAAGCTTTAATTTTAATTCATATGAACTATTTGATTGCTGTTTATTTTACGGGACAATCTAATTTTAGCCAGAATGCTGCCCAAATTTTTGTAAAATGTTTTCATTCATGTTTTGGTTTTGGCATTTTGAACTCTGTTTTTCTCTGCTTTATCCAAACCATTTCATGAATTCTAGGGCATGCTTTCTATCCTTTTTGATTTCCTGGTTCATAAACTGCATTTGTGATGTTTTGATTCCAATTTTTGCTTTCTCTATAACTATTTGAATCAGCATCAACCTGTTTTCCTTATGTGGTTATGAGTTACCTATAGTTTCTAACTGTGAATGCTTGTTACTTAAAATAAAACTTATCCTTATGCCACTTACCTTAACCCATTTTTCACTAACTCACTAATTCTAATTTTCTGACACTCTTTTTCAATTCTAACCAAACTCACCTTTTAAAATCTCTTTTCTGGTTTTTCACTTTCTTTTAACTTTCTAACCATGGCATACTGATAATTTTTCCTACTTAACATGCCTTGTATTACATTTTGGATTGTGAATTCTTCCTTTCAAACTTTTCACTCCTATACAATCCTTAATGCACATTCACTTAACTCATTTACCTCATTCTAATTCTCCTTTGCCACTTTGTGTTTCTTTTGCCTATTTGCCTATTTGTTTTCCTATTTTTATTATATCCTGGTTTTCTGTTTTTCAGGATGTTTGATTCCCAGAGAAAGGGAAAAGGAAAGGCTACCACTGGAAAACGTAAAAGAGAAGATTCATCTATGTCCATCATAGATCTAATGCATGATGCCTCCTGGCGGGAGAAACACTTTACCCCGCAGGAGAAGGCTGACCAACTGCTTCCTGCCACTGATCCAATAAAATTTGCAAACCGATACTGTGAGCTGAAGTATCCGGTGTTTGCAACATCGAGGAACCTATACCTGGAAAGAACTCTGAAGATCCCAGAAGAACTCCAGCACTACACCTCTGACCAAATCAAACAAAGAGGCTGGTTCTTCCTGGAGAGACCTCTGACTGAGGTCAATGCATCTTGGGTCAGGGAATTCTACTGCAATTACTTCAAAACCTCCCTAGATGCAGTGAACCTCAAAGGAAAGCAGATTCTGGTTACTGAAGAGGCCATAGAGGACATTCTGAAGCTTCTGCCAAAATCTGATCATCCAAACGATTATCAGAAAGCTGAGGAGGATATGCGCTATATGCGATTTGACTGGGATGCAGTCAAGGCGAGGATCGCCCTTGACCCGACAGTTCCTTGGATCATGGGTCAGAACACTACCTTGCCCAAGGGAATCAAGCGGGCATACTTGAATGATGAGGCTCATACTTAGCAACTTCGTTATGCCGAGTACTCACGAGACTGAGATATCAGCTGCTATGATCACCCTCCTATGGTGTGTGATGGAGGGTAAGGACCTATACTTGCCACGATTTATCCGGCACTATATGGCCAGGGTCCACGTCAGAGGCACTCTCCCCTTTCCCTATTTGGTTACCCAGCTGGGCCGTCGAGCTGACGTGCCTTGGGAGGATGCTGATGAGAGGCCACCTGCTGCAGAATGTAAGAAGATTATCCCGCACAGCAGGAACTTTTTGGCCTTGGGTTACAGACCTCCAGCCCTCCCTGGTGACACTGCCACACCATCTGCCGGCCCCTCTTCCTCTACAGCTACACCTTCTACCACCACTGCACCTCCACCTGCCCCAGAACCCATCTATCATCTAGTGTACCGCTTGTTTCGACGACTTGACTAGATGGAGCGTCGCAACAAGCGACGCTATGAGCACCTGAAGCTGATGATACGCTCTGGCAACATCTCCTCCGAGCCTGACACACCATCCGAGGCATCTAAGGAGGAGGCGGATGATCCCGAGGCTGAGACCCATCCCCAGGGAGAGATAGAGCAGGCAGACACAGAGCAGGCTGCACCACAGGCAGAGGTTCCACATCAGATTTAGGCTGCAGATCCTGAGCTCCCTATCCAGACAGCACCTCCTCTGCAACAGCCAGTTCCTCAGACCACCACCACAAAGACTCCAGCTACCATCCCTTCCAGTGATGACACCCCTTCACACCCTGCTTGAGTGAGCATCAGGGATGATGCTTCATTTTAAGTGTGGGGAGGTCGCCATCTCTGGCATATTATCTTGGTGAACCACTACAGACTCTTTTTCTGTATTTTTCTCTCTATTTTTATTTTTATTTTCTGAGTATTTATACATTGCTACTTTTATGTATTTTTACTCTATTCCTGCATTTTACATTTTTAGTTCATATTTTAGTTATTTAGTTTAGCTTGCAATTCTAACTTATTAATTATAGAAACTGTGGATTAATTAGTATAGTTTACCCTTTTTAGCATAAGATAGCTTAGTTAAAATTGAAAATATAAAAAGGAAGTAAACTAGAGACTTTAACAGAATTAAAACAATCCACACACCTTGTATATATAGCATTACATGTTAGTTAGTTAACAACATTTCATCAAGGAGAAACATTAAAACCTTAAAGGCCACCCTAAATAATTTTTTTATGAGAATAATGAGAATTTTTAACTAAACCTGCATAACATAAATGAATGATATATGATGCTTGAGTTAGAGAACACACAGCCTGTGAGTCTTGAGCATTAATTGTATGGTTGTATTCAAACCATAATTTCATCCCTGTGTGTTTCGCTTCTTTTTATTCTGATGTTCTTTACTTTGTTTTAATCTATATGTCCAGTTGTAGAATATAGATACATACCAAGAAAGTGATTGAGGCCATTACTTGATTTTAACCCACTTGTCCCAAAAATAGCCTACCTTTTACATCACCTTTGTTAGCCCCCTTGAGCCTTTAAATCCCCCTTTTTTTTAATAACCACATCACTAGCCTTAAGCAGAAAAACAAAATAAAAATCCCAAGTTGAATCCTTGGTTAGGTTAAGATAGAAATTGTTTATTGTTTAAGTGTGGGAAAACCTATTGGGAACATAGATGATAAAAAGAAAGGGTAGGAAGTTGAAAGAAATAAAATTAATCAAAATAAAATTTTTGGGAAACATGCTCATGTAAAATCAAAATAATTGAATTACCATGTGCATTAAAAAAAATAAAAAAATTATTTATTATAATATTTTAATTTTCAGCATTTGAATAAAGGGGATACAAAAGAATTCTCCAAAATGAAAAATAAAAACAATGCACATGGGATAAAAATAAAGATCAAGACATGAGCATATAACATCAAAAGTGAAAAAAAAATGGGAAAAGAGGTGAAGAAGCTCTAATTTAGAAAGTATGTATGTTAGGTGAAATCTTAGACGCTCAACGTCCTTCACATTCTTGTCACTAGTAGTCTTGCTCCCTCTACCTCGTATTCTGCTCATTTGCCATTATTTCACCCAACGTCTGGTGTGCTCTACTACACCCAACACCTGGTGTGCTTTTTTGTTTCCTATGCTTTAAAATTAATTATTTTAATTACCTTTATTTCCATTCGATGCCGTGATTAGTGTGTTGAGTAGTTTTATAACTTCTAAGGCAGGAATGACTCAAAAGATGGAAAGGAAACATATAAAAATGGAAGGAAAGCACAAAACGGAGTCCTTGAAGAAACTGGCATCCACGCGATCACATGGACGACGCGATCGCATGCCAAGCGCGAATCAACGGCGACGCGGCCGCATGACTGACGCGACCGTGCGCCTTAAGCAAAATACATATGACGCGGTCGCATGACTGACGTGACCGCGTGACAAGAAAAGCTCCGAACTGACGCGACCGCGTGACCCACGCAGACGCGTGACAGAGGCCACGTCAACCATCATCATCATTGATAAGGATAGCTAGGATAGGACCTCCAATTTCTCATACCTTGCCAAAAGTTTGCTTTACAGTTATTTATTTATTTTAATTGCTATTTAATTTACTTGTCATTAAATTACTCGTTCCTCATTCTTGAAACCCCCAATTCTACAATCTCCATAACCAATAATAAGAACATACTTTCCTGCAGTTCCTTGAGAAGACGACCCGAGGATTAATACTCGGTTATCAATTTTTAAGGGGTTTGTTACTTGTGACAACCAAAACGTTTGCACGAAAGGGATTTTTGTTGGTTTAGAAACTATATCTACAACGCGACCGTTTTTATGACATTCTTTACTGGCAAAAATCTCAGTTCGTCACTATTCAGGTTACAACCAAATTGCAGTAGATCCTCAGGACCAAGAGAAAACAGCATTCACATGTCCTTCTGAAGTGTTTGCTTATAGAAGGATGCCTTTTGGTCTGTGTAATGCACCTGCAACTTTTCAGAGGTGCATGCTCTCTATCTTCTCTGATATGGTAGAGAAATTTCTAGAAGTCTTCATGGATGACTTTTCAGTATTTGGAGACTCATTCAGCTCCTGCCTTAACCATTTAGCACTTGTTCTGAAAAGATGCCAAGAGACAAACCTAGTTTTAAACTGGGAAAAATGTCACTTTATGGTGACTGAAGGAATTGTCCTTGGGCATAAAATTTCAAACAAGGGAATAGAGGTGGATCAAGCTAAAGTGGAAGTAATTGAAAAATTACCACCACCTGCTAATGTTAAAGCAATCAGAAGCTTTCTGGGGTATACAGGATTCTACAGGTAGTTTATAAAGGATTTTTCAAAAATCGCAAAACCCCTGAGCAATCTACTAGCTGCTGACACGCCATTTGTGTTTGACACAGAGTGTCTGCAAGCGTTTGAGACCCTGAAAGCTAAGCTGGTCACAGCACCAGTTATTTATGCACCAGACTGGACTCTACCATTTGAACTAATGTGTGATGCCAGTGACCACGCCATTGGTGCAATACTGGGGCAGGGCATGACAAGCTTCTGCATGTCATTTATTATGCTAGCCGTGTTTTAAATGATGCCCAGAAAAATTACACAACCACAGAAAAAGAATTGCTTGCAGTGGTTTATGCCATTGACAAGTTTAGATCATACTTAGTAGGATCAAAAGTGATTGTGTACACTGACCATGCTGCTCTTAAATATCTACTCACAAAGCATGATTCAAAACCCAGGCTCATAAGATGGGTGTTGCTTCTACAAGAGTTTGATATAGAAACAAGAGACAGAAAAGGGACAGAGAACCAAGTGGCTGATTGGTGCACGAATTGTGAATCACACTTTTTACAAATCGTACCACTAACCAGCAAGTGCACTGGGTCGTCCAAGTAATACCTTACGTGAGTAAGGGTCGATCCCATGGAGATTGTTGGTCTGAAGCAAGCTATGGTTATCTTGCAACTCTTAGTCAGGATATTAATTTGTGGTTATTAGTTGACTTGCAAATGAATAAGAGAGCATGAATTAAAGGTTACTTGTTATGCAGTAATGGAGAATATGTTGGAGTTTTGGAGATGCTTTGTCTTCTGAATCTCTGCTTTCCTCTGTATTCTTGTTCACACACGCATGTTCCTCCTATGGCAAGCTGTATGTTCGTGGATAGACGTTGTCAATGGCTACCATCCGTCCTCTCAGTGAAAATGGTCCAGGTGCGCTGTCACCGCACGGCTAATCATCTGTAGGTTCTCGATCATACCGGAATAAGATTTACTATCCTTTTGCGTCTGTCACTACGCCCAGCACTCGCGAGTTTGAAGCTCGTCACAGTCATCCAATCCCTGAATCCTACTCGAAATACCACAGACAAGGTTTAGACTTTCCAGATTCTCATGAATGCTGCCAATGGATTCTAGCTTATACCACGAAGATTCTGATTAAAGAATCTAAGAGATACTCATTCAATCTAATGTAGAACGGAGGTGGTTGTCAGGCACACATTCATGGATTGAGAATGGTGATGAATGTCACGGATCATCACCTTCATCATAATGAAGCGCGAATGAACATCTTAGATCGGAACAAGCGTATTTGAATAGAAAACAGAAATACTTGCATTAATTCATCGAGACACAGCAGAGCTCCTCACCCCCAACAATAGAGTTTAGAGACTCATGCCGTCAAAGAATACAAAGTTCAGATCTAAAATGTCATGAGGTGCAAAATAAATCTCTAAAAGTTGTTTAAATACTAAACTAGTAACCTAGGTTTACAGAAAATGAATAAACTAAGATAATTGGTGTAGAAATCCACTACTGGGGCCCACTTGGTGTGTGCTGGGGCTGAGACTTAAGCTTCTCACGTGCCTGGGATGTTTTGGGCGTTCAACACCAGGTTGTAACCTGTTTCTGGCGTTGAACTCCAACTTGTAACTTGTTTCTGGCGCTGGACGCCAGACTGCAACATGGAACTGGCTTTGAACGCCAGTTTACGTCATCTATCCTTGAGCAAAGTATAAACTATTATATATTTCTGAAAAGCCCTGAATGTTTACTTTCCAACGCAATTAGAAGCGCGCCAATTGGACTTCTGTAGCTCCAGAAAATCCATTCCGAGTGCTGAGAGGTCAGAATCCAACAGCATCAGCAGTCATTTTTCAGCCCGAATCAAATTTTTGCTCAGCTCCCTCAATTTCAGCCAGAAAATACCTAAAACTATAGAAAAACACACAAACTCATAGTAAAGTCCAGAAATATGAATTTTTCCTAAAAACTAATGAAAATATACTAAAAACTAACCAAATCATGCTAAAAGCTATATGAAATTAACCCCAAAAAGCGTATAAAATATCCGCTCATCACAACACCAAACTTAAACTGTTGCTTGTCTCCAAGCAACTAGACAAATAAAATAGAATACAAATAAGTCACGTTGCAATAATATCTCAGAGTTCTTGAGTGAAGCTCAGATTCTAATTAGATGAGCGAGACTAGTAGCTTTTTGCTTCCGAAGCCACAAGCACATGGTTAGGGACAGCTTGGTTTAGCCGCTTAGACCAGGATTTGATTCCCTTAGGCCCTCCTATCCACTGAGGCTCAAAGCCTTGGATCCTTTTTATTACCCTTGCCTTTTGGTTTTAAAGGCTATTGGATTTTTCTGCTTGCTTTTTCTCTATCTTTTTTTTTTTGCAAGCTTTGTATTCACTGCTTTTTCTTGCTTCAAGAATCATTTTTATGATTTTTCAGATTATCAATAACATGTCTCATGTTCATCATTCTTTCAAGAGCCAACATATTTAACAATCTTAAACATCAAATTCAAAAGACATATGCACTG